>NW_008610352.1:0-34556 GCF_000691845.1 Merops nubicus | reverse complement strand
TGCTTTGTGCTTCCAGCGTCTGACAACCATGCGCACAACCCCAGCTGAGGCAAACCAGTCCAGTTCTGCTCACAACAACAGAACTGATTTTTCTAGCCCTGTGCAGCAATATAGCCTTTAGTATACAGCTCAGTCAAGGTTATCGCTTCTCAGCCCCACTAACAGGCCCTGCTGAGTCATATTCCTGTTCTAACTGGCCAGGAATGGAGCAAATCCCCAGTGGTGCAGGCTCTCCTTTCGTGCAAGCCGCTGGAGTTTATTGAACAGCAGAACATACCCGTGGGTTGGATGGGGAAATCGTTTTCCCAGGCTAGAGAACAGCAGTGCTGTTGCAAAGAGTCTGTTCCATCATGGGAGGCAAAAGGCAGGCAGACAAATCCCAGGCTCACTTTTGCTGAGCGCTCTGCTAAAACCCAATCAGACTCTGTGGGAATTGGAGAGTTGCAATTGATCTACGTGCATGAGAACAGCATTATAAATACATCTGTTTTGCTGCTTCAGCATGAAGCCTGATCAGAAGATAAATTCATTTGCTAAACAGTGTAACCATTGTTGTTATGAAAAAAACAGTAAATTAGGACTGATGAGAGAGAAAAAAAAATACTTTGACTATGCAAATCAGTGAGTACAAATATCTGCTTCTTGGAGGACTCACCCAGGAACTTTTTTGCCCTTGTTTATTGATACTTTTATGGACATACTTTCAAGGTCGTAGCCTTGAGACACAAAGATCTGAAATGCTGTCTAGTGCTAGATGAAGATATGCTTTGGTTTTATAAGCCTAATGAGGTTTCCACCTTCAGTTAGTATATTTATGCACAGCTCAGTCTCATGATGAACAATTTATGAACTGGCAAAGAGGTTAGGATTAGAAGATTATATAAACAGTGTTTCTGAATGGGCAGGTTTCTTGGCTTTGAGTCTAAGATGTCACAGAGAAATAGGATTTAAGAGAACGTAAGCACATTGATACCAAAAATACACCATGTGATAACATTGTGTATCTTCAAAGTGCTATAGGGAATAATCGAAGCCAGCATTAGTGTGATAAGGGTAAATGCAAAGGTATAAAAAAATGTATTTGCCCTTTTGTTTAGCATTTATCTATCTTTCCAGAATCTAACTGGTGTTTATCTGCTCATTCTTTGTTTCCCAGTTAGCACTACACCACTAGAGAAAGCTGATTAAATGAAAAAGATTAGGTGATGGTGAAACCAAGGTGGCTGGTGTAATACAAAATGTTCTGGACAACCTAAATGCCTTTGTACATTGACAGGGATGAACTTCAGTCCAGTATTGCCTTTCTTTTACAAGGCTCCACTCCCTTCAGTGGGGCTTTTCCTAAACTGTTTGGGGATTCTCCCCTGATTTGTAAAGACAGAGGTACACTGATACAACCACTGGCATGAATAATGAGGTGCAGCACAGATGTGTTTCATAGTTACCTCAGTAAGGATGAATTTTACTTAAAATGAAGTATCACATGCAAGTAAAACTAATGTTTCTCTGCAGAAATCCTGTTTACATGGACATCAAAAGACAGTAATTGTTATCTTTACAGAGCTAAAGTTTGATGACAGGCTGCAAGGAGGACCTCTCCTATCAAGACCTGCCAAACATAGCAGGAACTAATTGTATTTTTGCAGCTGAAACTTTATGCTGAAAAATAAAAAATGGAATGTGGTCTTGTCCCCTTGTCAACTGAGATATGTCAGCATGGGAATCTCTTACAGGTGCTTCCCCAAGACAGGAAAATTAGCAGAACCACACAGGAATTTGGCCATGGCTGTTCCCACAAGGGCAATTCAATGCTTTACTAATTATGCCAGAAGATTAATGCAGCAAAATTCCCTTGTGGACATAAGCTCTCATTTGAATCTATGCATTACACAAAGAAATTCTTACAGAGCTTCAGATTTTTTTAATGCTCTTAAAGATTACTTCCCCTCTGTTCTAGATATTTTCCTGGGAGAGTTTTGTGTTGCAATTCACTGAGAGAGGAGCAGTCTATCCACAGTATCCTCCCATGGAGATAATCTTACATTTTCTGACTGATGTGAGCAACAAGGCTTTATGTACAGGTGTAAGAAATACAACTAAAAAAAAGTTAGGATGTTATCAGTTATCAGTCACATGTACAACCTAAGACAGAAAAAAAAAAATCCAGTTCTAAAAGCCTAAATCAAGTTAAATGAATAAAATTTAAATCATCATAAGCTAGAAAGCTCATTAAAATAAACCAGCTAAAAATAAAATTAACATTTTTAAGAGTTCTAATTAACCACTGGAATGATTTATATTGACATGTGGTAGGTTTTCCATCATTTGCATACTTCAGATCTACTTGGGGCTTCTTTCCAGCAAAGAACACTCTTGTTCACACAGAACTTGTGTGTTCAATACAGGAATTATTGGGTGAGAGGTTCTGATCTTTGTGGGAATATAGACAGACCAAATGATTGCAGCAGCCTGATCTGACCCTGAAATCTGTGAATTTCCATCCTGGAAAGGCCACATTCAACCGATGCACCAGCAAATGGCACATCTGTTTGACTGCCTGGGGGCAAAATAAATTCCAGTTCAGGGAATCAGAAACACTTGCTCTGGCACAGCCACTTGCAAAACACCATGTAAGATGGCACGCTGTGCTGGCTCAAGCCTGCTCTCACTAGCTTGTATTTACAAATTGTCCATTCAATGGCCCTAGCATTTTCTTTCTTTGTTCTGTTACAATTAATAAAGAGAATCTGTGTGTACACACCACCTTGTATGCTGAAAACCACACAAGTGCTTTGGTTCTTTGCACAATGTTGACTGTTAAGGCAAACCTGCAGAAGTCGATAATTCCCCTTGCACGACACATCTCTTTTGAGTGTCTTGCCTACAGCAAATACTTAATTGGCAAGTATGTTTCCAGTAGGTTGAACCAATTAAAAAATTCTTCAGCTTTAATAAACTGATGCCCTGCCACTCACCCTAGAATATTCCTTTGGTGAGCAAGGGCTCTACATCATCCTCCTGTGTTGTTCTATGTCAGCGCCCCTAGCTCCCAAGAAGCATGGAGCTAAAACGAAAATACCAAAGAGCTTCCAGCATGAAACTGCTCTTTCATGTAATTATGCCTGCTGCTAATAGCCTTCCATTAAAGCCATGGCACAGGTTTTGCTAATCCATTACAAATGATCGGTTGGTATTTAAAGCACTGCTGCAAGCACACCAGTTTTCACGTTGAGCTCAAATTGTCAGATTTCAAAGCCTTTTAACCTCTGCAAGTGAAAAGGTGGGCCTTGTAACAACAGCTATTACCTAAAGGGAAGTGTTGAACTTACCACTTGGACCTTCCTTGGGGTTCATCTGTGAGGTACTTTTGTGAAAATAATGAGACCGGCTCTGCCCATTTCTGCTATCAGCGTGAGCTTTGAGTTCAGACACCGGACTCTAACAAAGGGCTTACTGCATAAATCTTGCCACTAACCACCATTGCCTGTGGTGCTGCAGCTTGCCTGAAGAGATGAATGCATGGGCAATTGAGCTTCAAATTTCTGACAAATCTTAGATTAAAAAAAAAATAAATCTTTAAAAAGTCTCAGCAAGACTAAAAGCATATGCAAGACCTTGAATTCCACTGAGATGCTTACAGAAAACCCACACTAAGTTCACCCTTGGTATTACACAAAATATTTTCTGCTGTTGAAGTGCCATTTCATTTAAACATCCAGAGCTGCTATCTGTAGACCACTCAGTTCCAAAGCCATATTCAAATGTACATTGCAATTAGCTGAAAGCCAGTGATCCTAAAGATAGGGTAGATGAAGGATTTAGCTGAATCAGAGGTGCTTAAATATTTTTTTAAAAATTCAGTCAGCACTAAGATAGGTGAATATAGGCATACAAAGATGTAGGTGTCTACACGTGAGCCAGGGTCCACATGCCTCTTAAAGTCAGTGAAGCTTAGACAGCCAAGCACCCCACTTGACAGTGAGCACCTATTTACTGGCCCATGAAATCACACCTTTGCTTCAATGTCTGTAGGGAACTGAGCTTTATTCAATTGCTTGCTCATGAATTTCTGCTGTACTTTCAGACGCTCTAAAGCATCCCATGAGACCTGCACTGGCAGCTGCACGAGTTGGCAGGGCTCATAAAAAAAAGCTTTGCACTAGTTTTGAAGTGGAACAGGGGAGAAGACTGGCTTGCTGGAGATAAGCTTGGGGCAGCACATCAGTGTTTGCAGGGTGGCGTGCTAGCAAGGTCCCTAAGTCTGCCATCTCAGTGGAGGTAGGGGATGGAGTGCCATGTGACAGCAAAGACAGAAGGGAGACTGATGGGCTAAAAATCATGGAAGCACCTGGGAATGGTCAGTTGGCAATTAGGCCTTCTCCCCTCAGAAAGCTGACAGGATCAATAGCCCAACTGAAGTGCATCTACATCAGTGCACACAGCATGGGCAACAAACAGGAGGAGCTGGAAGCCATTGTACAGCAGGAAAGCTGCACTATAGTTGCCATCAGGGAAACATGTGTGGGATGCTTCACACAACTGGAGTGCTGCACTGGAGATTTATGAACTCTTCAGTAGGGATAAGCCAGGAAGGAGAGGTGGTGGAATGGCCCTGTATGTTAGGGAGTGCTTTGATTGTCCTGAGCATGATAATGGTGATGATAGTGTTGAGTGTCTACAGGTAAGACTCAGGGGGAAGGACAATGAGGCAGGTATCATGGTGAGAGACTGTTACTGACCTTTCAACCAGGACCAAGAAGCAGACAATGTTCTATAAGCAAGGCACTTTCCATCATTTATCACCACTGCTGGCTAACTGGGGACGTCCCAGTGGACTAGAGGTTAGCAAATGTGACACTCATGTACAAGAAAGGACAGAAGGAGGATCTGGAGAACTATAGGTCTGTCATCATGACCTTGGTGCCAGGGAAGATTATGTAACAAATCATCTTGAGGAGCAGCATGAGGCATATACGGGACAACCAGATGATCAGACCCAGTCAGCATGAATTCATGAAAAGCAGACCTTGCTTGACTAACCTGGATGAGGTCATCAAGTGTCCCTCAGTACATTTGCAGATGACACCAAGTTAGGCAGGAGTCCTGATCTGCTTGAAGGTAGGAAGCCTCTACAGAGGGATCTGGACAGGCATGCTGGTGTGAGGCCAGCAGTATGAGGTTCAACAAGGTCTACTGCTGGATCCTGCACTTGGGTCACAACCACCCCAGGGACCGCTACAGAGGAAGAGTGTCTGGAAAGCTGCCTGGCAGAAAGAGACCTGGGTGTTCTAGTCAATAGCCAGCTGAACATGAGTCACAGTGTGCCCAGGTGGCCAAGACGCTGGTATCAGAAACAGCGTGGCCAGCAGGAGTGGGGAAGTGATCATCCCTCTGCACTTCAAATACTGTTGAGTTTTAGGCCCCTCGCTAGAAGAAGGACATTAAGGTGCTGAAGTGGGTCCAAAGAAGGGCAACGAAGCTGATGAAGGGTCTAGAGCACAAGTCTTACAAGGACTGGCTGACAGAACTGGGGTTGTTTAGCCTGGAGAAAAGGCCACTAAGTGGAGACCTTATAGGGTAGTGAAGCACTTGAACAGGCTGCCCAGAGAAGTGTTGGAGACATCATCTCCAGAGGTATTTAAAAGATGTGTAGATGTGATGCTTAGGGCACGGTTTAGTGGTGACCTGGCAGTGTTGGATTAATGGCTGGACTTGATCTTGACGATCTCTTTCAACCAGAACAATTCTATGACTCTGTAAGTATCTCCCAGGCCTGCACCATATCCCCCCTGGCCCTGAGTGGATGTCTGTCCTATACACTCAACTTCCCAAACAACACCAGACACCTGAGATCAAAGAACAGTGCAGAGCCCGGAAGTCAATCAGATTTTAATAGTAGTTCAGAGGTCTAGCTCACCTGTTGGCACATGCATTTAAGGGTTTTAACCTTAAGCATCAATGGCTGAAGCTGATGAACTGAGGGAGAGCAAATGATTCTTTTTCCTTGATCAGCATCTTAAAAAAGGATCCAACAAAATACAGCAAAACCCTCCACTGGAAATCATCTAGTTTATTTTTCTTCCTAAGAAGTGTTCTCTTTATGGCTATCCCTACTTAGTACTGTTTAAGTAGCTGTCAGTTCATGAAACAGCAAAATCAAATGAGACTGTTCAGATTTAGTTGCACATCACACCTCCACAACACCAAGTGGAGAGAAAGGCCCAAAATTAAGAGAAGGTCCTTTCTACAACTCTCATTACATTGCAAATTTAGTATCCTTTAGGAAACGTGACCCTTTTTATACAGGATTACAACCACATAAAGGTTTTTTTAACTGAGTTGCACTCACACACTGCCATCTTGTGTTGCTACAGAACAATTGGCTTTGCAGACAACTTCAGAGCCCACCACACTCCAAATACTTCAGTGAGGATCAAAATACACTGATAGAGCATTCATATGGTGGGTTTCTCTGCCTGGTCCCCTCCTAGGGAAGGGGAGGAGGAAGGAGTTCTTATTGCTCACATTAGCCAACTCAAATTAGCAAAGGCAGGTTTGAAGGAGTGTTGTTAAACCAGGCCTTGAACAAGTGTGAGAAACCCAGCTTCAATGCCACCAGCTTCAGCTCTTTGAGCCACGCTAAATACAGAATTCCATTCACTGTTTGCTCACAAGCAATTTGGTACAAGCTAATGAAACAATCCAATTTTTCACAGATATTTTGTGGGAAAAGAAGATTGGAGACCACATGGAAATACTTGGCACTAGCAGGGAAAGCCATCCTGACTCAGTCGCTGCAGATCACCAGTCAGGCATCTCTAGCAGCACTGAAGACCAAAGGTTGCCGGATTTTCTTCTCTCCCTCCATTCTTCACCCCTAAGTGATTTCCATGCTCAAATGATTCCCAGGGACAGGGCAACACAACTAGGCTCGAGATGCAAACGATGGCATGGCCCTCCTTGACTATTCCCCGCAGCTCTGCTGCAGAACACAACGCTGGGAGAGGGGAAATCCTGGATAGGCTAGGCTCAGAAACCTTGCCTGTGACAAAACCCAGCTGTGCCTCACAGGGTGTCAGTGTATTTCAGGACTGGCGATGGGGACTGCGGGGAATTTACTGAGGAGGGAAGCGAGGAGTGTGGCAGTTGTTCATAGTCTGATGCTGGCTACCATAAAAGGCAGCTGAAGCTGGAAAACTAGCCCATGTAGAGGGGCATCCACACCATCTCCATTAGGTATGTGCCTTAACTGAGAGCCAGATCTGCACCGCACCTAATTTGGGTTCCTATTCTGAATAGCTCTCTGAGAAGCAACTTTCTTCCATACACAGCAGAGAGGACCCCAGGCTCCTACAGAACTGTGAGAGCAGGCTTGATGGGAGAGCTACATAAAAAATTTGAAGTCTACTGTAAAAGAAAAGAGAAAAGCAAGAACTATTTTTCTTGCACATACTTAGGTGGATATCTTAAACCTTTCATTTTAAAAAAAACTTCTCCAAGATGGAATTCAAACAATTTTATATTTCAGCAAATCACCTTAACACATGTTTAGCAGGATAGAAATAAAAAGACCTAATAAATGCAACATCAGAAATTTTATTTACAAATATACTGTAATTCAACAACCATTCTCCGCTCAGTTTGTGGAGGAAAAAGTGATAGTTACATTTTCCAATGGGGAACAGAGAACTCTTCCCCTTAAATGGATTCCACAGAATATTATGCCAACCCCACTGAGAAAACAGATTATTCTTTGTATTGAAGTTTCAAAAAAGCACATAATTTCAGAAACCAGTATATGGAAAGCAAACACATTTGTGTGCATTTAAATGCAGCTTCATATTAACCTAGAGAATTCACTTTCAGTATATGTCAAAAATAAAGACAGCAATTGCAAATATATATTTATATTAGCTATTTCTCTAACGCTCATCCAAGAGCTTAGAAACGAAATACCCTCTTCATAAACTACTGGAAAGTCAACTAGTTGATTATAAGCCTCAAAAATATTTTGAAGTTATTACTGAAAATATACTTATTCTCCCTTGTGCTCTCAGTACTTGAAGGTGAAAAAGTGAAAGCATTTTCCCCAGATATTTCCTTACTGCAGTTACTTTCTTATAAATAAAGTTATATGAAGAATACAATGAGTTGCTATGAAGACTAGACAAGCAAGAGTTACTCTTAGAAAAAACACACACACACAATATATATATTTATAGATCTACATCAGCAGCAATCACCTCTTCTTTTATCTGCAACAGTGGTTTCATATCTTCATTTGCTTCACATGGAGGTTGGTTGTCCAGCTGTTAGAGACAGAAGAAATTGTAGTTAATGTCTAGCGACAGAAAATTCTTAGTGACAAAAATTAAAGTTTCCAATAGTCAGACAATGGGGTTTCCAATACCTATTGAAGACGGCAACACAAAATAAGGTATACATTCTGAATCTGGCAATCCAAATTTAATAAACAACACAAATTTGAGTTTAATCCAATTACCGCACTGCAAGTATTTAAGGCAAAGCAATATTCCACAGAGCATGCACCTTACCAAGCTTTTATGAATTATTTTTAGTATTAGCACAGCGACAGGATGACAGTTGTTCTAAATTTAACCTTCAATAATCAAATGAGAATGTGCTCATTAATTGTAACAATATTAAAAAAACTTTTTATCCTTTCTGCATGCATTTATGGGCATCTGCCAATATATTGGTGTTTTGCTACAATGTTCCAAGTTTAAACCATAAAAATAACTTCAAAATGTTGAAAAATATCACACATCATAAAATTACAAAGTGAATGTTAATAATCCTACAGTTTATCAAACCTTTTAGTCAATATGTTCATGTTCCAAACTAGTGAATAACTAGCCAGCATGATATTAAATACCAGATGCAAACAAAATAATCTGCATCACACGCCAGTGCTGTGCTGTCAGTATATTTTCATTGCAGTAGTTGCATAGCTTGTTTTGGTATTATTCCAATAGCTAATTTCAATTACCAATCACTCATTTAAATACTTTATCCTTTACCTACAAATTCTTACAGTTCTTGATTTACTTGTATCTCATGCAATTATGTTTTGAGGTGCCCACTGGACCAAGCAGATGCAGTCTGAAGGGAAGGGAATAGAACAGTTTCCTCACAGATCAGCTCTGCTTTTGAAAGGCTGTGCTGTGATTTTATGGGCTGTAATGCCAAGGAGAGACTAAATAGCAATTTATCCATGAAAATGTTTTTGCTTCCTTTCAGCACCAAATTCTAGAATAATGTCTAGGCAGGGAATAATAAAAAGCAGACTGATTTTTTTTTTTTTTTTTTTTTTTTTCTAGTACCACTTATCCAACTCATCCAGAAATTTTGCACCCAGAAGAAAAGGTAAAGACAAAATAACATGAGTGGGCTCCAGACTGAATCTCCCACACATTTAGATGCTTCAAATAGGAACATGGTCACTTCAGTGTAGTCTCATCATCAACAAGAAGATAAATACTACAAACAATAACTCAGAGAGATATGGTCCAGTGCTCTGGATCACCTCCAGATGGAGGGGGAATGATTCTTGCACCTAACATTACCCTCCATGAATGTGCTGTTAGGGTCAAGGAGAGGTGTGGCCTTTCCTGGTTTTAGCTTGGGCACCACACAATCATTTCTGTGGTGCAGGCAGCTTTTCCTCTTCCTGGAAGCCAAAAAGAGCCCAAGAACAGTAACAGCATGCAGAATTTCTTTTTTTTTCCTGAGCTAGGCTTCTCAGCCAGCAGATGCCCAATTCTTGCTCAAGTATAGCCTAAGTATCCTGTTCCCTTCACTGCCTTCTAGTCCACCAAGAGAAAAATGTGCCAGGTTCATGAAGAAACGTGGACATGTTTCCTAGCAAGTAATTCAGAAATGTCTTCCCTTAGCTGAATTTTATCATTCTAGAGAAATCCGTATTTGCTATGTAAAAATAGAGACATATAAATCTCCCAAGACTTGTCAAAATTAAGAGGTTGTCTACCATCCCCTATGACAGCAGAAAAAAAAGCAACACCATTATTCAAAGCCTTAACATCATGCTCCAGTAAATCAGAATTCTGCAAACCAAAATAAAGGAAAAAAAATTATACTGCACCTTTTAATTAAGATCTGTAAGTAAATCAATTCCTCCTGAACTTGTACCTAAATGAATAACCAATCACAGACCTATAATTCAAATAACAGCAGCACTGCAAAAAGAAACCAGCATTTGTGGCACCTGCATAGGATAAACTAATAGCTTTCTAGGTATGTGTTAGGATTGAATTAAATATGTATTCAGATTACTTTTTTAAAAAATGTAGACATTTTTTCAAAGACTTCTGTTATCAAAACAAGCCTGTTCAGCAACTGACAGCTCCTTGACACCCACTTTCTCATATCTATGAAGAAAGCAGGATGACTATACCATGTTTTCTGCTTGAAGCTGCTTAATAACAAAGTGGTAAAATCAGCTACAAGCATGCTAAAAATTAGGAACAACTACCCTACAAAAGACAAACTGGTAGTCAAACCTTGCCGAAGCTATTCACTGATATGTAAACTTACACCAAGTTAAAGCTAAACGTGAAAGCTACGGAGTGTCTCAGCTGTGCCAACAATGGAGGTTGCACAGCACAGAAGCAGCATGTCCAAGCACAGGGCAGCTGGATTGCTTACTTTTAAATCTGATATAGCAGTCGTTGCAGAAGAGTTTGTTGTTTCGGATCCTAACTTCGGCTCCGGAGCGGGATCCCCCAAGGTCGCACCCACAGGCAACGCACTGTATGAGAGAGAAACAATTAGCAGCTCCTTACAAAATACACAGAAAGGAAAAGGCTGTTCTAAAGCAGCTTGGATTAAGCTCAGCAAAGCTTGAACCATAAACCCACAACCACTAGAAGCAAATGTAGGACGATTAGTAGATCAAGATGCAACCAACCCTGAGAAAGTGTTTTACGGTGATGACTGGACAACGAACAGCAGAGATACATCAACTAAGCACACATAAAGCAGATGGGTTTTCAAGATTAGTTCATTAAATCTAATTTCAACTTTGCTTTCTTGGAAAACTAAAACTGGTTCAACATAAAAAAAAAAAATTGTTCTCTAGATGATGAGCAATTTTGGCACAGAACACCTGGGTGTACTACTTGCAGATTTCCATGGGGCACTAGATGCTTCTGGTGTCCTCAGCCCTTTGCCACTCAAAGCAGCAAATACTCAGAGGACTCAGTTATTTGGAGAGAAGGAGCCCAATTTCATTTTTGTGGAATAAACACATGAATAAGGGGCTTGACAGCTTTCATGACAACATTAAGCTACTTAACTATGGTGGCTGAACATGTCTACCTACTGCTGGAAGGAATGCAATCCAAAACAAACCCTGTCCTTACTGAATTTACAAAGCAAAGTTCTTGGCTCAATACAGAAAGACAGATAGTTTGCCTGCTTAAATGAGTAATGAATCTTTTGGATGGCAGTCTGTTCAACAGCTCATCAATCTTCAGAAATTTGAAAAACAGAAATTTGTTATTTTCTTACATAGGTTAGGAGCTGCAGGTGGGCTCCTTTGCATAGAATACATGTTCTGCAGAAAGAAAATGATGACTAGTCCCCATGGATTACTCCAGTCCTTCCTACTCAAGCAAGCAGGACCAGGAAGAGCTCTGAGTCAATCTCTTGTAACACTCCAGGTGATGCATTTGAGCTGGGTACAGAAAATCAGTGTTCTGAACCAGATATAGAAGTCTCTTTCTTAAAGCCATAGAAGAAGTAGGGTCCAATACCACCTCCAAATCAGAGTCTAACTCCTCATCTTGTCTGAGGGCAGGGGAACTAGGGGTGCTTTTACACATTTTGCAGGCAGGCATTTATTCTTTCAGCTTTGTGTATGCCTCAAGCTGCCTGGAAATCATGTAGCTACGTCCCAACACCTAGGATGAGCTAATCTACCTAAGGTTCTGAGCAGGGCTGAGCAGTATTAGAGCTTCCAGTTTGGTGCCGGGTTTTATCCCACCAGGCTGAACACTGCCAGCATGCCTTAGCCCCAAAACACCATGTGAACACTGCCTGGTAGGATAAGTTTAGAAGCGATGGGTCACCTTTAAATGATTCGATTGCCAGGGCCCAGGCTGAGATGATTATTTTAAAGAGCTGCTTTCTCTGGGAGGAGTGGCTCAGCACCTTCAGACTTTTTGTTGCCTAACCAAAGAACTACTCTTATCTCACAGGCAACGTGCCCATCTTACTTGTCAAAGTCCTACTTGTTAGCTCTGACATTTCAGAAATACTTTTAGAGTTAAGTGCTAAATGCCTGCAGGCAGATAGGATTGCCTCATGGAAATATGCATGCAGCACGCTGTCAAGAGTAGAAGGCAAAGCAGGTGATTAGTAGAGCCCCTGTGAGCATAACACTGAGTAGCCATGCGTGCTCCTGATTAGTTCCTCCTCCTCCACGATGTGACTCCCAGCTCTCACCTTAAAGCACTGTAAATGATAACAAAGACCAAGAGATTCAATGATCATGGCTGCTCCTTTGCCCAGAACGCTATTACAGTACGAACAGATTTTCTTCCCACTGACTGACCTAAATATAGAATGAAAATCCTTAAAACCAGCTTGAAAAGGTTTAAAAGACAAAGAAATGTTATCAAAATAAAAACACACTGGTAAAAAGTGGACTATTAGGCTGCTTGGGGTAAATAAACTGAAAATTAGTATTCTTTACAGTAGATCTGAAAGCTAGGGAAAGCTGAAGTATTACTTAGATCAAAGCTACATAGAAACAAATGAAAATAAAGTCACATTCTTGTGCCATATTTCTAGGTATAAAATACCTTCTACAAATAAACAAAGTATCTTGTTAAGTGGGGAGAGTAAGAACGCAGGTTTTTTGCTCCTGCTTTATTTCATATTTGTGGGGAATTATCCCAAAGGCTAAGTTTTAAAAGATACCCCTGCCAAGACCCACCATCTGCACCTTGTTAGATAACAGAAGGCTAGTCCTGGACATAGTGTTATGGTAACACTCTGAGCCTAAGTCACATGGAGGTCAGTTTCCTTAGATCTACCAAGACTTCAGCAAATGAAAGTGAGAACAAGATAAGCAAACATGGTTAAGAAGGTAATTGTCTTATATTATGAAGAATGTAGGAGCCTAGCTTTAGAAAAAAACGTCAATTTATCATAAAGTGTCTGAGTGTAAGAGCTAGTGAAGCATGTTCACAATGCTGTTACATTTTTTTTAAATATATTTTTAAAATGTTTCAAGTACAAAAACAGTGGAATTATCTACCCTACCACAACTGAATTCCATCGTTGCTTCAAAATATGTTGCAGCTCTTGCTTTCTCCTCCTAGATTAAAACCAACTTCCTACTCTGTAATTCTCTAAGGTCATGGGTTACGAGCATTCCTGAGTGCTCCTTGAGATGATACTGACCACATGCCAGGAAGGGGGAGAAGAGACCAAGATGAGGGCCATAAAGCGTGGGTTTCAGGAATCTTTTGTTAAAACAAACCTAAGAAAATAAATGTCAAAAATGCCATCTGGAGTAGGCTTTTCCTAATCAGTTTGGTAACCAACATACAGCTTGGAGACTGGAAATTTATTACTCCAGTTGCTTTGTTTTTTTAACTGATGTCAAGCAGTGATGACAAACCTGAGGAATTTTCTGAGTGACTGGGGTAGGGAGGTAATACCAGCCCATGTTTCCAACATCCCAACCAGCCAGAAAACCCCAGATACTCTTCAGACTTATTAATCAATGTTATGGGCACTGTTTTGTTGTAGACCACAAAATCTGCTCTCTAGTGTGGCCTGCCATTTCTAGCTTCAGAGCAGAAGGGCACCCACTCACCTGCTGCGTGCCTGGGACCCTGGCTGGGAAGCAGAGAGGGGAGACTGGGCCCGGGGGACTGGCTGGGACACAGAGGGGGCTCTCGCAGAGGTGGCCAGGGGAGGTGCTTTGCTGGAGGAAGGAGTGCACATGTAGGCTCGGTTGGAAGTGGACACCGGGCGACTGAAATCTTGACTAGAGGACAGAGATGAAGAGGAGGCAGACTGATTCAGCCACGAGTGATGCCTCCATGAGCTTGTTCTTGAAGAATCAAGATTGTCCAAGGACTCCCCTCTGTAAGAGAGGTAAACAGAGAAGTGTTACACAGTAAAGTGTAAAGGACAATATGGCTGGAGCTGTATTCTGCTTTTAAAAAAAAAAAAAAAAAAAAAGAAAACCACGACCCTAGCATTTTTTAAATTTACTAGTATGATATGCTTATCTGATCACCCTGAAGAATATTCTTCATGTACTTAAAATGTTTGAGCAGCAAATAATCCTTTGTGTCCTGACCTAGTCTCATGGAAAAAAGCAGGTGAAGAGAAAAAAGGTGGCACTTAACCACTGCAGAATAAAGACAAACCACCCTTCATTGCAGCCTTATCAGAGTGACCTGTATCAAAATCCACTGTACAGCAGCTGACTTCAGATACCAGGTGTGTTTTTGTTTTCTCCAAGGGATACCAGATCAAAAATAACAATCCGCCCAGACTGGATAGCATTGTCTAGGTACAAGGTGTTGGCCCCCTAGCTAAACACTCTCCTGACTGATAACTCGTCTGTTTCCTAAGTGACAAATCAAACATTCATACATTACTTAAAGCAAGAAAAACTCCAGACTTTGACATATTTCTGTGTAAAAAAAATGTAGACTCTTTAGACGTAGTAATTAATTTCCATAATAAATTATCATGCTGAAATTCTTAAGCACATCTGTCAATGACAAGGCACACTACTCACTTCCATTGCTAGTACACCAACAAAGTAATATGCAGCTGAATTATTTACAGATCACATCCACATTCTTTACTTGAAAAAAAAAACCCACACATTTAACCCCAGCTGTAATACAGCTACTTTCTTCTATCTGTACTGCTGTGCAGTTTACCTTACAGCATTTCACAGAGTTGATTTGCATTTCACAGAGTTGATTTGGTTTTGTGCTCTATAATACAAACTGAAGTTTAGAATAACCAAACAAAAATATTTGATGAGAGACAAAGTTAATTTTTAATGCCATTCCTACCTCCTCATACTGTTGCCATAGAGGCTAACAGGCTCCTTATGTATACTGGAACTGCGCTGCCTAATCCAGCTGCTGTCTGTGTGCAGAGATGTTTTCTTTCTCATTTCCTGAAGGATTTGCTGTCTCTCCAACTCTGCTGCAGACATGTTGTGCTCCTTCTGAGACTTCTTTTGTGACTCACTTGTGTGCCAGGACCTTTCTGAATACTTGCTCTGGGTACCTATTTGGACAAAATGTTCAAACTTTAGCTAGACACCTTAGAGGCACAAAAGCTGTTATCACATAGTCAGTGTTCTGGCTGTAACAGCAAAACCAGTCATTCATCACCACATTCAGAACCTGCTCCAGTTCCTTTTTACAGCTGGTGACCAGTATCAACCTTCCCAATACATAATTTTTATTAACATTTTAAAATTTGTTTTACCACTAATGTGATCTTTTATATGATGTTTAATTTAAATACAAGTAGGTATTTTCCTTCACTTCCCAAGTGTATGTGCATATAGATTTGTGTGTACATACACACACACACACCTCTCCCTATTTTAAAGAGGGCATGATCTCTTGTAGTGCCACCATTTGGGCTCTTCCCCCAATACAAACTGAACCATATGTAGAATATATGGTTGAATGCTGGGATATCTTTTTTACTTTGAAGAGTTCAGATTTTTTTCTGTGAAAGTTTTCCCTTCTTTCAAGAATTCTTTTCTTATTCAAGGCACTAAGACATTGCTTTATATAAATATGTATGTATATGTTTGGGGGCAGAAGGAAATCTTACAGGAAGTTTCCGTTATTTGGATGTTAACTAGTCCGTTCAAACGAGATTTATGGTATAGATGGACTTTGGAAGGGGAAACAAACAAGTCATCTTTCTCCAGGATGCACTGACATGTTAGAAGGCAACAATTTTTCCTGTATTTCCTAGATCCAGTAGCTATTCTTTACAGTAAGACTAATTGAGAAAATTACTCAGTAATGTCATTTGATTGAAATTTCAATTCCTTTAAACGTTGCTCTGACTATGGATTTGCTCTTGGTTTTATTTCTATAGGTTATCACTGTAAAATATTATGAAAGCTTACTCGCTTCTTAGTTTCAATGACCAAGCTTTAATGTATGAAAGTAACACTGTCAGTCAATCTGCAACGTATCATCCAGTGCACCATTTACTTTTCCATGATTGCTTGGATTACTTTATTTAACGAGGTTTTAGACACAGGAATAGTTTTCAGGCATCTTCTACTGCAGCGTATTTATAAACCTGACTTGTTTGCTTTACACACATTCCTTTACAAACACAGTAATGCAATCAAAGAACAACTCAAGACAGGCAGCAAGAAACTGGAGTCCAGGAAACCAGCCACTGTAACAATTGAGAACTGACTTGTAGCTGTGCTACTCCTACACTAACAGGAATTAAGAGCAGCAAACAGTTATATTTAATACATCAACAAAATCTGCACATACCAAGATGCTATTGTCAGAGCTATGTGCTCTTGATATGTTGCATCTTCAATGATGTACCTACAGGACTGTTTTAATCTCATATAAATATTTGTAATCTAAACCTTAGGCACCTAAGATCTGTTTGTAATCACTGCTACTGTCTTCAGGAGAGCAGTTAATTATATTTGTCCTAGGTTTATATGTTGACTATGAAGTTCCCCTTGATGTTGAAACTTCATTAAACTAGGGCATGGTATGAATTTGAATTACAATGCAGCTATCAAAAAGGACTCTGACAACTAATTTTCTTAGATGACTCTGTCCAACACATCTTTTTTCAACAAAATAAATTTTTAAAATAATAGAAACTAAACAGTACTTACCATTTCTGATTGTGTTGAATTCATTCAGTTCTGAAGTTGACTTGGACTTATTCCTAAGGATATAGAAAACATTGATTTCTCTATCTCAACTAGGAGACCTCCTCATGGACAAAGATCTTACCATCATAGATCACAGATATACAGCCCCTTTTTTCACTATCCCTCTGATCAACAACTTATACTGTACTTAAAACCAGAGGCAAAAATACTCAAAGGTCAACAGGATATTAAGGGGAAAAAAAGATTACAGTATTTGGATGTCAGTAGGTAATCACCAATTAAAAGTTAGAAGTGTGTACTGAAGTTCCCAGTGCTTCAGGTATAGGGACAGATGATTGTATTTGCTTCAACAAAAACATGTAAAACGTGAAGTCCTTCCCTGTGGAAGCTTTGTGAAAACTACAGTCAGATAGTCAGAAATTATAACTTTCAAAGCAGGTTTATAAATGATTTAACTTCACAAGAAACTTAAGTCATATTTCAGCACTGTTACCAGGCCAAAAGCAAAAAACACCTCCTCAAATACTGCATGCAGATAGTTCTCAGGAAATTAATTATTCACTGATTATACCCAGCAGCATATTTTTTTAATGAGTTTCGGCAAAGAACCGTCATTCAATATACAGGAGGACGAATGGCAAAAAGCTGGTTTTCTGACAGTACAGAGCAGGAGCTTCAGCAACACCTCTGTGCTGTGTTAGTCCCAAGTAATATAACCAGTCTATTAGTTTAAAATACCTCAGAAAGGAAGAGAAACCCTTTGCTGGGTCACAACTCAAAGGTGCTACATTAATGTGTTTACACACAGAGAACTGACGGCGTAACAGTATTTGGAGGGAGTCTTGTCCTCTGTCTACAGAAAATTTCAGGATAAAATGCATCACGTTTCTTGCTCCCCAAAGTTCTGATTGTCTGTCCTGTAGTGCAGACCTCCTTTATCATCTGTTTGAGAAGATGCTAGAATTTCACAGTTGCTAGTAGTAAACTGGGGCTTCAACTAGCAGGTCAGCTTTGCCTGGGATGCTTTTAGCATCCAAGTGTCCACATCAGACATACATTCAGGATGTAACTATTCAGTGCAGGCACCTTCTCAAAGTTAAATTAGATCTTCCATCATTAACAGATCCATTAGTTGTATCCTGTAATTTTTTTGGGGTTCCTCTTTATATATATAAAAACAGGCATGCTTACTCCAACTGTAAGAACTTTTTAACTATGCAGCAGATGTGATCTTTCAGAACTACTGTGGGATGCCACCTAAGACAGTTTTATGCAAACATTCTGTTTTTAGGTAACTTCAGCATTTTTTAACCATAACCCAATTACTAAAAGGCAAAAGAAAAAGCTGTCTATTCAAAGACCCCAAATCCACAGGGGCTAATATATTCTATTGAAAAAAACGAAACAACAACAACAAAATAAAAAAAAAAAAATAACCCCCCCAAACAAACCACCAAGCAAAACAGAATATAGCCAAGGTATTAACTTAACAAGTGGCACATCTACTATCTTCCTGATAAATAAGCTGCTGCCACCTCTCACTTCCCTCCTTGTTTACTCTCTCAAGTTGCACAATCCTGATTGAGATGACTGCACCTTAGTTTGTATAGCACATTATGACACAATCACAATATTATCTGGAATTGTTTTCCAGCCAGATAAGTCTAGTACCACCCACATATTTACTTCCTTAGAGTTCTGCTTCTCCCAGTAAAATCCTGCTGACTGACTGTTGGCAAATTATACACTGTGCTGTAAACAAAAGTTCGTCTACTTGTTTTCTCAATATGAAAGCAGGCCATAAAAACTGCAAAATACAGCAGCAATATAAAGTACATACTTAGCTGCCATGGCTAACGTTTACTGGAAGTTTCAAAGCTTTTTGACATACGAATGGTGAGGTTACAGCCTATGCTGAGATTCAGTATCACACATACCTGTCAGCAAATGACTGGCCAGGCTGTTCCTCAGTGGTTTTGGAAACTTCATAACGCTCATAATGTCTACAAAATTTAAAAAAAAAAAAAGACAGATTCTGTTCATATACAGAAAAAGATAGACATAAATATTTCCTACTAAAAATGTCAAAACCCGATCCTTAAGGGAATAAAAAGGAAAATGCTGAACAGTTAATGTTCCGGGAAGGCTCAATTTTATTGCTCGGAAACAACTAACAAAAGAAGGCAGAAAAAGAAAGGCGGCCAAAACAACTGCCAGAAATTACCGTTTTTGTAACTGACAAAGATTCCAAATGTAAGCATATCAAAACAGTTAATACTTACTCTTGAAGATGTTTTGACCTGGCTATTCCATTTTTCATTACCTGTCAATGAGAGGATGACCAGCTCGCTCTTCTATTGTTTTAGATACTTCGTAGCGCTCATAATGTCTAAAAGCAAAATACAAATAAAATATGTATTAAACAACAAGACACTTTCTAAAACTTGAGCAAGCAGTATGTATACATACAGAAAACTGAGAAAGTTCAGATGTGTTAGTCAGAAACATGAAAATATGAGGGGGAAAAAAAAAACAACCCAAAGACTTTTTAAGATGCTGCAAAAATTAAAAATATCAATATATGACAGTGATTATCTCAATCCTTTCAGACCCAGGAGGTAAGCTCTGTCCAAACACAGCAGTTCTTTAACAGTTACGTGTATATTCTAGAAAACTGAAACACTAACTTCCACAAACTAAGGTCTTCCAGCTGCATTGCTCTGGCCTGGGTGCTCTTTGCAACAAGTATCCTGCCTTCACAGAGTTTTATATAAGATTTCAAGTTGCAAGTCATATCTTTGGATATCCCTGTAAAGCAAACGTTTCAGGCCAGATATTTTAAATCTCACTTTCACCGAACTCGCTCCTTTACTATTCAGGAAAGCCATCTTTGTTTAGCAAAACGCATTCTTTGGAAAAAACCTCAGACACAATGAAATTCTCTGGGACTTAAGTATATATCAAGGATCTAGATAAATAAATATTAGAGGAGCTTAATAAGTTGCTGCGCAAAGCCCTATTATCTTGCAATTGAGACAAGCTAAAACTGCAGATGCCCTGGCTCAGCTGCCAAGAAGAACCTGTCCAGCCATTGCAACAAACACGCCTCTGTTTTGCTCAGCAAGGATCTCAAGCAGTAGTCATTTACAACCAGCTAAAGTAACTCCAGGCCTCAATCCCTCTGGCTAATAGATGCAATTTTATAACCATATTTTCTTCTATGACTTAACTTGATACCATGCATTATCTTCAGTCATCTCTTATTATTTATTTAAGAACAGGGAACAATCCTCAAGAGAAACAGCAAAGCTAGTCATACACAAAGCAGTAAGGTAAATTCACAAGAAACATAGAAAAGTTACTGGCTTAATCTGTTCCAGACCAATTAATCTCCCATGATGTCTGTAATACTGAAAAAACCTTCTGGGCAAGAACATGAACTTGTAAACTACTGGGGAGAGATGGGGGTGTGTGTGGGTGTGGTGGTGTTGTGTGTGCTTGGGTTTGTTTGGTTCGGCTTGCTTTGTTTTAAACCAAGCTGTTGAAAAAGCCTGAATAATGAATTAGGTAGTGATGGTAGTGAAAGACATTTTTTCATGCTCTAGAATAAATACAGTCACACTGGGTATTTGTAAGAAGTTACGATATCTAAGCCAGCATCTGTTCACTCGTATACCATGATATCCCTCATCGATGAATTAACCCAGGAGTGCAATTAAATTCTATTGTTGCAGTGTGGAACTAAAATGAGAGAAGAGTCTGGGAAATCAGTCACGCATTTGTTGGAATAGTGTTAACGTGGTATTTCTTCTGATAGTCCTGTGTGGTGAGCCACTGCTCTCAATTTACAAGCTTAATCAGGGTTCTTCCAAAATCTTCACACTAAGAGCTTCAGGTCTTCTTTGATTTGGCTGTAATTATGGTATTGATACCACCTATTTAAAAAAAATGAGCTGAGGTGGGTTAATAAAGCACGCTGAACTGGGTTGATATAGCACTTGATTCATGGAGAAAGACTCTGTCTTATGCCTGACCCTTCTACCTTCAGGAAGAATAGTTATCCTGTGGTATCTCACTAACTGATTACAGTATGAATCGTACATGAATACATTTGTATACTCAGGACATACACACTCCCATTAGAAATGCACTTTTATTGCAGAAGAGAGAGCACATCCCACCAGGAGTGCATACCTTTGGTACTGAGGTGCTTCCACCGACACCTCCCTCTGCCTTTCAGCCTGCCGCCTCTGCTCCTCCAGCTCAGCCAGCCGCCGCTGCTCCTCAGCATGCTGCTGCTCCCTCTCTTCACGCTGTCTCTCAAGTTCCAGCTCGTGGAGTTCCCTTTCTTGCTCAAAACGCTGGGCTGCTTCTTCCTGGACCCTCTGTTCCTCCTGAAGCCTCCTCCCCTCTTCTTCCTCGTGCAGCAAGCGCGCCGCCAGCTCACTTCCTCCGTCTTCTGCCTGCTCAGGAACAGTCACTTCAGGGCTTGCTCTCCAGCTGGACACAGATGGAGCCCGTGCCGGGACAGACGTCGCGTTCAAGGTTAGGGCAGTTTGCTCCTGTAGCAAAGGGGGGAAAAAATAAACCAACTCATGTTTTAAGGGAAGAGAGCTGGTTTTTAAACATTGCTCAACCAGAAAGTGTCTTTTATTTTACGAGGGAAGACTGTGCAAAAAGCATCCCAGACACTTTCACTGCAAGACCCAGGGCGTACATTGGCTTCGTGTTTTGAGTGCCTGCTCAAAACACATTCTCCTAATGCACGAGCTTCATTCCACACTGCCCATGGTGCTTGTTAAGGCTGCTATGTGGCCACAACTATGTGAAACATTCTGCTCTCTAAAGTATCACTCACATTTCAAGCCACCCCATCCCCATGTGAACACCCATGGAAAACAAACTTTGCCTTGATACCCAGAGTTTCTCCCTACCATTTTGATGTAGAAACCTAAGACCTACCTAAAAGTGTATACACAGAGACATATACTGTAAGTATTTATCAGTCCAATGAATTTCACATGTAATGGAGGAAACACCCGCTCTCCTCCATTCTCATACCATTTGAAAGTCAAGGCTCAGACCTATCACTCTGACTCTTCTCTCAAACATGAAAGAAGGTCTTCCAGTGGTCAAAAGATGTTTTATTTGCAGAGAACAAACACTGTTTACAGGTTCATCCAAATCTCTAATGACAGAAAAGATATGAAATGGTTTACATTCTTGTACAGCAAATTCCTCTAACAGCTCAAAGACCTTCTTATTGAAGTCCTAAGCCTTAAATTACAGTCTACTTATTCATGGCTGTACAAACACAACTGATCTAGCTATGATGCCTGAAGCAGCACTCACGTAGCAATAAAGAGAAGATATCTCAAACACCTCCCACACTTAGAAAATAGCCTGTTTATCTTCCTATAAGTGACAGCCACAAAAGCCAGCATATACAGAAACTACACACATTCAGTGTTTTGAAGCATATGATAGCAAATCTGAAGAGACCTGCTACAAAAGGTAGCAAAAGAGATTTGCTACATAAATTTATCAGAGAGAGGATGAACCAGTTACCAGTGAAGAGCCAGCAGGCACCTGCAAACATGCCTCATGATGAAATATTGAGACAGAATTCTGACAAGTAGCATCAGGAGGCAAATATAGAGCAAAGGTGGCCATTTCATTCTGGTTATGAGAATTAGTACATGCCTTAACTTTTTGCCAACATATTTCTGGTGTTAGTTACCTAACGAGTCTGTAAGGAAAAAAAGTCAAATTTAATGGGTCTCAAAACATCCCATTTATTCTTTTCTTCCAATTTTTGCAACCTCTTGCTGCCAAGCAACAGACAACAATTAGTTTTTCAAAATGAGAAAATAAGTGACATAGCAAAATAAATTATTTGCCTGCTTGCACACATCTACTACAAGGGAAAAAAATCATGAAGCTAAGCAGTCAGAGATGGAGCCATATTCATAGCCTACCTCATCAAAATACTTGGAGCTCTCTTTTTCTGCTTCTTGCTTAGCTCGTAGCCATTCTTCCCTTAGCTTTTCTTGTTCCCGTTTGTATTTCTCCTGTTAGATTAGATTAAAGTTAAACATACAATTAAGAGACATGACATTTTTTTATTTGCATTAAAATGTACTACCGGTATTTAATGTGGTTTTTAACAGACCAGCGTTATAATAACATGCTTGAGTTCCACTAGGACATTAGGTCTGCCATGAGTGAATGAAATCCTCACTCAAATACAATCCAAAGGAGTTCTGCAATTCATTATGAAGAATCCAGGCTTATTACATGCTAAGTCTCCTTAACAACTGACCTCACATATCTTAAATTCCCCATCTTACCATTTAGTTACCGTTTAAAAAAAAAAAAAAAAAAAAAAATCAGCTATCTAAGGTATTTCTTGAAAGACGGAATGATTATATTTAACTTGGAATTGGGCACATTATATGGTAAATATAAAATGATCACTAAGTGAAATATGAGGCACTAATGTGGCTTGTGCAAGAAGTCTTGGTCTTCTGGAATGTTATTTAAATAAAAAACAATTTTTGGACCTCCAAATTTGTCCTATGATGGGGATTTGGTTTGAAATTAATGTAATGTCTTAAAGCATTACTCCAGGTACACAATAAATGTCTTGGTGGCTTTGTCAGTCACCACTTACATCTTCGGAAAAGGAAAATATTTAATGATGTCAAAAGTATTCCTTCAAGGATGTTGGAAATAAGCAAAGAAAGACTTTGCTTCCTTTCCCTGTTACTGGGAAATTCATTACTAGGATCAGAGGGAAGAGAAAGAACATTATTACTCTGGCCAAATTTACTACTTCAGGAATAAAAAAGGGACAGCAAAGAAAAAAGTCAAGTCAGAGGACCGAGGGAGTCAAAAAAGTCAAGAAAGGGGAGCCAAGGTTTACATTCTTTAAAGCCATTCATGCATCAAATAGAGCACCCAAACCATAACAGAGATCAAAAGTACATTTAGTACAGTTCTTGCCTTCTCAAGTTTGTAAGCTAAAAGGTATGACAAAAGACAAGACATCCACAGAACAAGAGTTGCTACACTGTACTCTGACATCAGAATTTTCTGCTGAATGAGGAAACGTATTAACAGGGCTTGTGCAGAGTAAATCACATTCACTAATATCTCTTCTAGCTGACAGACTTTAGATAACAAACTTTAATTTGCAGAGATGTGTCTTGGTGAATGTGGTTGAATGGGCTTAGGCTTCATTGAGCTGAAGACTTTGCAGAGGCATGTGCTTTATTTTTCTATCCTAAAATGACAAACATTGCCCCTTCCCTCTGCAGCACTTCCCTCCATTGCTAGCAACAGGTTAGCAAGGTGGCTTCACATTAGTAGGTTCAGCTTCCTGACTCGTGGAGGTCTTGGGAAACAGGCTGATTCCAACTGATTAGCTAATTGCTCAATGACAGGATGCTAGCAGGCATCTAACCATGGCACTGGCTGCCTTCTCTTCATCTCTGAATACAAGGCAGTATGGCTAATTAAAAGTAAAACTCATTCTAGAGACAAGTTTCTTAAGGGGAAAAAAATAGAACTTATATTCAAAAGTGAAGACTACTGCCACTTAGGTTTTGCTTATCCTTCAAATTCTGTTGCCATTAAGAGCATACTAGCCTTGCGATGACTGAGCACTTCTGCCTGTAGCGAATACTCAAGCGTGGGGTTGATTCCACAAAGCTCACTAATGCACTGTCCTCTTCTTCCAAATAACAGCTACTGTGCACGGCTGTGTAGCCCAGCAAACGTCTCTGAAAGTCCTCTGAAACCATCAGCAAGAAGAGTTGCAGGAGTCATGTGCTCTTTTATTCACTAACAGTTGCTACTCCCAAGGGATTGCCAATGAATATGAAGATTAATTATACCTGCAATAAACGGTCCTGCTCCTTTTGCCATTTTTCCTGTCGCTTTCGTTCTTCCTCTTGATCCCAAACCCGACGACTAGGAGCACTAATGGATGGGACTGGGAGCTAATGTAGCACAGAAATCAAAGTATATTATGGCCTTCCATGTAATCTAAACTCTACATTTTAAAACTTTTTTTTTTTTTAAATTGAGATATAAAAGCCATTACAAGCACTACAGCTTTATAGTGACAAGGACCTAAACTAGTCTTTTCTTCAAAGGGGCAGAAAGCAACCCCATTCCATTACAGATAGAAAATCTTACTCAGTACTCTCTGATTTAATCACAATTTTAAAGCAGTATAAAAAGCAATAGAAAGCAGTGGGCCTCTTAAAAGATCAGGATTATACAACTTATCAGTAGTTTGCAAATAGTACTTACATCAGGCATTGCAGGCTCTGGGCCCCCTGTGAAATTTGGAAGAGAAAAAACAGAAATCATTAGAACCATACTTAACTACTGTAAGACTTGCGTAAGTGAGAAAAGCCTGAGCTTCAGACTAATTTTTGCTTCCCTAATAAGCCATGCTTGCATTTTGCCCTACTGACCTTACTGGAGGTCAGAATTCAGTAGGTGCTTTCAACTAAAGTGCATAATTGTTTAAAAGCTTTACATGCTTACAAGTGCCATCAGTAATTGCTTGAATTAGCAGTACATCTCCCACTGTGGCCATACAGAGGTTCTCTGCAACATCTCTCCTAGTATTATTACTGTGAAACCCAACTGTTCAGCATGACCAATACCCAGAATGCTGCTCCAGGGTAGAGCAGCTGCTTACCTACTGCTCCTGATGTGAATTAAGAGCAGGTGACATCCACAGGCAACTTTTCTACCACAGACTCATGTGTTTTCCCTTTACAACTGTCCTCTTTACAGTCTCCCAAAAGCATGCTTGAACTTGGTGAGCCAAATTCACCACAAACGTTATGCTATTTGAGGCTATCGTGCATTGTCTTAGCTTGTGCCAAGATGATTATTATAGACATATATTATGCTAATAAATTAAAAGTTCAGAAAATGGAAAGTACAAGTTTAAATATAATCCTTTACCAAGCATCATTTTTTTTTTTTTTATTTTGTTGCTAGTGTACTTGATACTTGGGCTGTCCCAACTTCAGTTAAGAAAAAATGCAAAAAAGTCAGATGTCCTAACAGCTTTCTGAAGTGTGACCACATGAAGTGGAGAAAAGGTCAAATTTAGAATACAAAAGACATTTAATGAGTCATAGACTAATATGCAGAATTTTGTCTTCATTATCAGATTGCAACAACCACAGTGATAATAGCACAGACTTGATCTGCAACTGCACCAGGAGATGCTAAAGAGAGGCACAGGCAGCACCTATCTTTGTGTCCCATATGCTGGCCTGTACAAATTTAGGAAAAAGAATCCCATATCATTGTAATGCTCAAGTGTTAAAAGTGTAAAGTGAACAAAAACTGTACTGTACTGAGTGTATATTCTAGAAGTTACCCTTCTCCTTGAATTCTTTGAAATACTTCAAATATTGCTATAAAATTTATTAAAGTAAAAACAATACTTCATAGCCAGCCTAAAAATAATAACAAAAAAAAAAAAATCAAACAAAATCAAAACCAATACCTAAAACAAAACCTCAAAACAACAGTAAAATATCACCACAATGCAGATACAATGCAGCAGAGGTATTTAAGCAAACAGAACCACAAACACAGATTTATGCTGTGGCACTTCACGTATCACTTTTGAAACAAGAAAGAAAAAAGCCCAACAAACAGAAGCCATCACCACCACTGAAGGCAAAGTCCTGGCCCCACTAAAATCATTGGCAAAATTCACACTGAACTTCCAGTGGACCAGAGTTTCACTCTTTCAGGCTACAGCAAAACAGCAAGGCATATATAGTCTGAAGATAGCATAGGACACACAAAAATTAGTGGAAGCACGTGAGTTGTGACATGCAAAATGCAAAAAGCAACCTACAAAACCAAAATCCAGTCTCTCATTTTTTTTGTCTTTAGAAGATAGCATATTCATTCAAAATTCATATTGCACCATCACCACATAGTAGAAAGCCAGCAGCTGCCTTTTCCAGCAATTCAAAGCACAGAGCTGCAACTCAAACTCAAATCCAGAGTTAAGTGTTTTATCAACAGCTCTTTGAGATCTGCACTAAGACGCTGATGGAATATTCAGCATTATTCTTGTTTTGTAGGTAGCAGCAAACCTGAACAGAGATGCTATCCTTCTTACTCCTACCCAATGAAAAAAAAAAACAAACCACAGTATCAACAACACAGAAGAGATTTAAACAGCTATAGATATAAAAGAACACATAAAGACCCATTACCACAAAGGTAGACCCATGAATTGTAAGAATAACCTGATGACCCTGAGGAAAGAAGGGAAATTAATTATGTTGCTTCATCTTAACTGCAACAAAATGCTGAAGAGGTATAGTACCCAGCACCAGACTTGTTAGGAAGAGTGTGCAGCAGGAACAATTTCATGGAAGTAGATGAAATGTTAACTCTGGTTTACCTTGCTCAAAAAATTGTGATCGTCTTTTTAGGTTTTTCAAAGAAATAGGTTCAGATGCTATTTGAAAAATACAAAGAATACAAACAAGAAAATGAGGTGCTGTCCTTTTTTTTTTTTTTTTTTAATGACTATCACCACTGGATAAGAAATTTTTCTTTGGCCTCCAATCTACAGCAATGTCACTTAAAAATAAAAAGCCCTTGAAACACAAAGGAAATCTAATCTTTCATAACAACAAACAGTTTTTAGTAGGTTACATCATATACTGATTAGTATTTCATTTTATCACTAACAATGTCCAACAACAACAGTAATAGTGTCAAACTTGGACTCAGATTCTCCCTGTCTAATTTAGGCCTCCCCAGCTCAGATGCCAAATTGGATTGAGGAGCCTGATCACCACTTAGGGTCATCAGAAAGGCATCTCCAGAGAGCCACTGATCTCTTGGGGGAATTGTTTTCCAAATTGCCATGTGCATTCAAGATAAAATGAAATACAAAGTTCCCATTTAAGGATTATTTTTCCATTAGGAAATATACGTACCTGGTTTCTCTCACTGTCATCAAGTGAGGCTATAACTGTTCACAGTATCGTAAGTAATTATTATTCATACCAGAATTATCAATATCATTCTCCAGGAATAGAAGTAAAATAGTAAAACAATCACTAACCCCCAAAAAGCCTCATAAATGAAACAGTGAAGGAATAATAAAATAAAAAAAGGAAAAAAGTTGAATAGTCCTTACACTCTTCCTGGACAGTGAAATCAGTCAGTCATACTGACTCACTCTCCACACGATGCAGTACCAGTTCCAAGGCATCGTGTGCTGCCTCCTCTTTCATCCTTTCCAACACATTTACCACACATTTACAACCACTAATGTAGAAAGGAGTTTGCCACTGCTTTGTTGTTAGTTCTTCAACTGCCTAGCAGGTCATGGAAGCAAACTACACCCAGTTTAGATGTAACTGGATCCCTGTGATACTTGTCTAGCTTTCAGTTCATTAAAGTCTCCCTCTGCCCACCGTATAAAGCTTGCGATGATTAACGGTTTAGTGCCTGTGCTTGTTCCAAACACACACAATTAGTGGAAAAGCAACAGTGGTTTACCTCTTTGTTCATTAGAGCCAAGATCTCCTTGCATTCCGTTTATCAATTTTGTTTCTGTATCCTGAAAAAAAAAAAAAAAAAAGAAATATAGGGCTTAGGTTCATTAGATTTGTGGAAGTTTATCCAATCACTTATTTCCCCTGATGGGAACTGTACATTATGAAACACTTCAGAACACTGTCCACAGAAAGACAGACTATCTAAAACTTCCTCTGTGTATAGTATGATAAAACAACTGCAGGCATCCGAGAGGATCAATAATCAGCTATGAATTGGTGCCTGATATAAAAAACATTAGTTTGCAAGAAAATGGCAAAAGCCAAGATCTTTCTAGTTCTGCTCCTTGGCAGGCAGGGTGTCATTTGCAAGTAATCTTAAAGCACATATACACTTGTTCTTTAGGGCTGCAACTTTAATTTACACTAATAACGGATGCAAAAATATTTTCTAAATAAACAAACACTATATACCCTTCAATTAAAAAACAGTCTGCAAATATCATAATATTTCTCACTTCAGTGTCCACTCATAAATGGACAGCAGTAAGCCTTTAATCCATCTTATTTCCCTTAGTAAGTACATAGCGACATCTCTGTTTTTGCACTATCCTGTAGGTTCTTTAAACAATATAAGTAAAAACAAGATTTCCAAGGTCTTCTTTTTCATCCTCCACCTATCAAGGCATTACATTTTCAGTTTCTGCCTCCCTCCAAATCCTACAACCTTTCAAAAACATACTCACAGAACTCTGAAGGCTGCTGGAGAAATCTCTTTTTGTTGATGCAGCAGAAACATTTGAAACGTGTTCTCCAGAAGTTGCGTCAATCCATTTATTTTCAGATGTACCTATAATGTTGGTAGCCATACTGGTGAGATTGAGGATTTTATGCTTTACATGTGGCAGGGAAGGCTGGTCTTTGCCCCAGTCTTTTTGGTATGTGGAGGATCAAGAAATTAATGTAGACAGTAATGTCAAAGAACAGAACAAGAGTTAGTGAAAACACAAAAATAACACACACACAAAAAAAACCAACACATAACAGAAGAAGAGATACAAATCAGGTGGAATTTGTTAAGAAAGGAAAAGAAGGGCTTTTATGAGCAGACCGCCTTCCCCAAAAATGCAAGTGTTAGTTGTAAGCTAGATGAAAGTTTACCAGGTGTTTTGGTAACATGGACTACAGCAGTTCAATATTACAGAGCAATTAGTATTCATTGGAAACTATTTCATTAGCATTAGTAAGGATGGAGAAAAATCTTCCAGCTTTACTCACACAAGGTACAGTTTGACTCATACACTATCCAGGGAAGCATCATTTTCATGTCCACGCTCCTCAGGAAACACAGAGGGCAAAAAAAAAAGGCAGTCTAAACTAAACTAGCAAAACTGATTAATTGAAGACAAATCATAATCTTCATTTGGACTTCATCATTCCTCTAAACCAATTCCCTAAAATTTATTCAATGAGTTCTCCACTAATTTAATTCTTCGTTCATGCCAGGCTCCATGTAAGTTGCAAATTGTTTCCTGCTTCTTCCTCACTCCACTATATTTCCCCCTGCTGCTTCCTGAAAACTTATTCTACCTAGCTCCCCACTAAAAGAATATTTTGTCTTTATAAAACATGGAAGAAGTCACTGGTCACATTTCCAACTCTGGAAAAATTCTTTCGGGACTTCAAAAAGGTATCCTGACCAAACACATGGCAAGCCTAGAGATGCTCCAAGGCCTTCAGCCAGGATGGAAACCCTCATTAGCCAGAACAGTTAGTACCATTCTGGAGAGATTACCGAACCAAAATGTTTGAGTCAATGGTCAACAACATAGCACAAAGGTGCCACATCACCCACAGGCTCATACGCTACCCAGAACACTCCCTGAAAAAAAAAAAAAAAAGAACACAAGACCCTCCCCTTCCCTGCCAAAGAGAGGAGCTGTTGACTGAAGGAGAGAGGCTCTAAAACTTACTATCCTCTGGAAACTAGTCCTCCTTTGTTTTGTGGCATGGCAGGAAATAAACAGTTGTATTCCCTTGTGTTGTGGCTGCACACCTTTTTACCTGTTCATCCTCTCAGAAACAGGTCAGAGCACAAGAGAGAGGTCAGTTGTTCAATGTTTTGTAGACTTGCTTGTCAAGACATTTCTAATGCACGAGTAGTTAAAAAAAGCCAAGTTGTGTTAAAATGCAACAGACATGCCAGCAAACTACTTTGGCTTAGATACGTGTTACTACTGTAAGGGTCATAAGCGCTCTCGGCTGTCAGGTACAGCAGAGACAAAGCTAATTTGCCTTACAGAGCACACTGTATCTGCCCGACAGAACAACTCACCATTCTTCCCATATCGTCTGACATCCAGAACCAGGTTTCCAGTTTCTAGTGCTCTGTCGATGGCTTCCTCCCACTGACTGTAGTCCATACATGAGACCTTTGTGCCGTTGATAGCAATGATCTCATCGTCCACACGCAGCTGACAAAGTGCTGCAGGGCTACCTGCAGAAAACAGATGGAAAATAAAATTCATGTCTCCATTCACAGTTCTTTTTTTAGCATAGTTGTGACTGAATGAATTTTCCTCCCCAAGGAAATGTTTTTTTGGTAAGTCTGAGAAAAATCTACTTCACTGTGAATATAAAAGTAGTGTTTCAATTTGAAGCTTATGAAAATGACTGAGGACATCAGTCTTTTGGACTTGCAAGTGTTCATGTACTGGTTAGTCCATTTAATGAACAGCCTCTGAGCCCACTCTTGCCTGCACTAACTCACCTTTTTCATCTGGGGGTGGGAGGAGAGAGAGGCAAGGTCTGTAGCCAACAACCAGCTAAAATTCTGATGTTTGGGTAATCCTTTTATTCACCAGCCTCCACATTAATTCCAGTAGAAGCTAGCTTTCTCATATTCTTATTTACTTTTTCTAGGCTCTGAGAAGAACATACTGCTTTATTGCTTTGATGAAATAGTTTGTTAGCTCTGAATTAACCAGTAATTGTACTCAAGATATTGCTGGATTCTGTCCCACTACGATTTCTCTGGATTCTACTTATTTTGTCAATTAAGAGCAAAATTTATTGCAGCTTGGACTTTGAATTCTATTGATAATTGCAAGATGGGCTGCACGTTATAATCTTCTTCACCTACTGCTAAACACTGGCAAATCATCTCAATAGCCTAAGGACAGAACATGTGGGACTTGTTAACAAACTTTTTTTTCTGGTTAATTCAGAAAATATATGAGTTTAGAGTCTCAGACTTCCTCAAGTGAGTTCTTATTAATTACATCTGAATGGCTCTTCCATTAACAGTTATTCCCGTAGGAGAACAGAAAATGGAAAAGTGAAAATATAAAGACTGCACAATAAATGCTCACATTAATAAAACAAAACTGAACTACACAATGAGAGTGTTTTCCAAAATAGTGATAATCACACATCTCATTTAAAATATACCAAGAGCAATGCTATATTACATTATCAGAAATTAATGTGGACAAGCATGACAGAAGAACTTAAGACATTGTGTGCTTCATCCTGACCTCCTTCTGACTCAGTAGTAAAATGCTGCCAGAAGTCTGGATCATCCACTAAGGGTTCAGAAAGCTATTAATATTCCTGGCACACAAGGAAGTTAAGATATAAGGAGAAATGCTAAGCTTCCTAATACTGTACCAGCCAGTCATTCATTAAAGTTCACAAAAAAACCCAACACTAGCTACTGTGCTGGAAGAGCACAGCTCCATATTGTGTTTTTCTGCATTAATTCTTAAAGTATGGACTAAAAACTCAGTAGTGTGGCTACCAGTAGAATTTTCAACACACACTGACTACTTTTAAGCAATATTATAGAAGAAAATGTAGAAGAAAAAGAAATTCATTTAGAGGAAGAAACAATAGGTGACAAACTGGAAAAAAGTGCATCTCCTTAGAGCCAAGATGATGTTAAAGAACTAACAGATTTTCAAACCTATTAATTGAAGGTACTATTAAAGATACTATTGAAGATACTACCACAAAAGTTACTATTTTCAAGAACACCATGTAACATTTGGAGCTAAGTCTGATCTCAAAATTTAAGACCTTTAGTACCATATAGTTTGACCGCATGTAGACCAACTTTATGCTTATGGTCTAGGGAATGGTTTAGGCTCAAGGAGAGTCATCGGAACTCAATTTCCCTGTTTTCTGTTTTGACAAGACCTAGAAGCAAAGGTGTTCGTTTTACTCAGATTATTTGACAGGCATCAGATCCAGCTCAAAAGTAAGAACTGTATACCTCAGCTCTGTTACTGTAAGCATGTGAGGGTAAAAGTGGGTTACCAGTTCAGGTTTTAGGAAAGGAAGGAAATGTAAGATTACACAGGTCCTCCTATAGTATCACCAGAAAAACACATCCAGACTGCACCCAACCATACAAATTTGAATAAATAGCAGCAGTTTCCAGATTGCCATGTGTAGACCTACCACAGCCAAGACAATTTACACCGCTCAATTTCTGGCACGTAACTTTGCCAGCAGCTCTTCCTCTACTGTCTCTACAGTCTATGAATAGAAGGGCTTCTGAAAAGTGCAAACCAGAGCTCCCACATTGGGCTTCTGCCCTGATTCACCTCCAGAGAAACCTACAGATGTCAGCTAGCAATTACGATGCTGAAAGTTGTATGGCACCATTGTCTTTGTCCAGCTCCTCCAAGACTATAGGATTTACTGATAATTTTTTTATACTGCTATAGAGGATTTAGTTTACACAAAACATGTATTTCTGCTTTTTCTAAGTCTTCCTGAAGGTAAAAGATGTTTCCTTCTTACTATCCCCCAATGAAAACAAAAGCAACCAAATACTCACTCATTTTCCATATATATTTAGTTATCTCTAATCCATCCCCTTCTGTTGCTGTTACAACAGATAAATACTAGCTCGGTCACACAAAAAAATTAAAACTTGAAGGAAGTGGGTTCAATTTACTTTTTCCTACATGCTTGCAAGAATTTCACCGCAGACCTGTGCACTCAGACATCAACACCATGTCAAAAAAATGCCTGCAAATAGAGTGGGTGAAAGGGAAAGGACTGAAACAATAAAGATTATATGGCAGTGGGGAAGCTGGGAGAACAATCTCTAGATCAATGACTTCAAGGCTTTCTCTTTATCAGATTTTTACCGGAAAGGTCAAAAACTCCAGTAAAAAAAATGAGCGTTAACTTCTTTTATATGTAGTAAATGGGTCTCACCAAAATGTGTTACAAGCTTAACTATTATTAAGCTTCTTGAGAACACAGAAGTAGCCCAATTTGCTTGCCAATCATTTTTCTTAAAAATATTTTGAAGGAAAAGCATATGTAGAATACAGAGTCCTTTATAAGTAGTAAAAAGATAAATGCAAGTTGTCACCTGAAGAAAATCATGTAGCTAGTTAGGATGACAATGAGAAAAGGTCCTCCTTGAAGCTAATCCTGGGCTCACAGAAGAGAAAGGTGATTGGGAACAGCTGGTGTATCCAGATACGAAGCCTAAATTACACTTGTCAATCTTCTTGTCTTCAGCGATGAAACTACTAGTGCCATGGATGAAGGGAAAGTTGTGGATACCATCCACTTTGTCTTTAATAAGGTTTTTGACACGATCTTCCACAAAAGATCATTGCCCAGATAGGTTGTAGCTGCCCCCTCGCTGGAGGTTTTCAAGGCCAGGCTGGATGTGGCCTTGAGCAACCTAGTGTAGTTGAGACGTGTCCCTGCCCATGGCAGGGAGGTTTGATTAGATGACCTCTAGGGCCCCTTCCAACCTAAGCCATTCTGTGATTCTATGATATTGCACAGTATCCAGCTGTCAAATTTGGGATGGTATTGTCTACAGGGAAGAAAGATCAGATGGATTAAAAAGCAGCTGGACTGTCAGCCCAAAGATGTCCACTTCCTTCAATGTTTGTTCCTTTAAAAGGAAACTACAGCCATTGAGTAAGGATACAAGATGAACTAGTTGTTGAAAAAAACATTAAACACAGGCTATAAATGAGAATACCAAGATGCAGTGCATGATCTATCTATAGAATCATAGAATCATTTAG
>NW_008610351.1:1367-2400 GCF_000691845.1 Merops nubicus | reverse complement strand
CTCCAGATCCCCAAAAGTGGAGAGGTCACACTTTCTCTCTTTAAAACCCTCAACTGGCTCTGACAGGCTGGAATTTTTTTTTCTGGCAAGGTTTGTTTTTTCACTCCCATGGCAGAGCGGGGGTGCTGGGGGCTCCTCTTCTTCCAGGGGGTTTAAAAACAGAAAACTGCACAGTTGTGCCTGGCAAAACCAAATAAATAAAATGGGGGCTGCCAGCTCTTTGCAGCCCGGCCAGTGCCACTGCTGCCAGGGGGGAATGGGGAGCTGGGAAGAGGAGAAGCAAGGACAGGGAATTCCTTTTTACCTTTTGGAATTCATCAGCCCCAGTGTCCCTAAACTGAGAGAAAAGCTCAGATCCACCTCCAAGATTCCCTCCCCGCTCCTGACACATCAAATCCACCCCCACAGGGCCAACCCTCCCTCATCCTAAGGGCTGCATCCTGCTTTCCCAGCACAAAGCCCCTGCAGTGAGCCCTGCCCTTATTTTGGGCTGAGATTGGCCGGCTTGGGAGCAGTTGTGACCACTGCAGAGCAGGCAGGCAGCCCTGGGGCTGACTGCTGCAGTGACTGGCGCTGATGGGATCCAGGAGGTCCCTGTGGACTGGCGCTGAGGGGATCCAGGAGGTCCCTGTGAGAGGTGGGTGCTGGGGACACGGGAAGGGCTGTGTCCCCAGTGAAAGAGGGATGGGCCGTCCTGGAGCGGGTCCTTCTGAAGCACCGAGCAGGGCCTGGAGAGCAATCTCTGTCCCTGCAGAGGCTCTGATAGAACAGGGGATGCTGGGCGGCCACTGAGCAGGGGCCAGACCATCCTTCTCCAGAGTCCCCTCCCAGCCCCCTTCTCCCACCATCCCAACTAGCAGCACTGCCCCACAAGCTGTGGGCACAGAGAGGGACCCACAGCCTGGCCCTGGCTGGCCCGGCCCCTCATCCCTGAGCCAGCCTGCTCTCGCTGTGGGACTCCCCAGCCCCTCTGCCCCCCACGCTGCCGGTGCCCTGGGGCTGGCAGCTGGGCACACGCTGCCTCTCTGCCCCG
>NW_008610351.1:0-1353 GCF_000691845.1 Merops nubicus | reverse complement strand
CGCGCGGGCCCCTCGCCCCGCACCCCGCCTGCCCTCGCCATGGGACTCCCCAGCCCCTCTGCCCCCCACGCTGCCGGTGCCCTGGGGCTGGCAGCTGGGCACACGCTGCTTCTCTGCCCGGCCTGAGCAGAGCCCGACTGCTCCCTGATGGAACTGGCCTGGCAAGGGCTCCGCTTTTCCTGCGGCTTCTGCGCAGCTCCTCTCGCTGCCCTGTCCTCAGGAGGACTCGGCAGCCACTTGTGTTTCTCGGGACATCTACAGGGCCAGGCAGGGACGTGGCACGAGCAGAGGGATAGAGCCAAGCACTCCCACCGTGTCACCCCCATGAGCTCCCCGCGCAGGCAGGGAAAGGTGCTCCAGGCGCTGGGAGCAGCTCCCAGGGCTTGGGACACCTGGCGCAGCCACCCCTGCGCCGTGCAGGCAGTGTGTGGTTTGTGCCTCAGTTTCCCCACAGGGAATTGCTGTGCTGGCACGGAGGGGGTGGGTGATGGCACCTGTGAGAAATAATTTTGCACAAAACCAGATTCCAATTAACTTTAAAATTTGTTAAACAAACAAAGGCAAGCAAACAGCACTGGGGGCGCCAGGACCAAGACACACCCCAACAGTCCCGGTCTCCAGCTTTCATTGTCCCTGCTAATACATATCCACTAAAAGGTGGGTCTATGTAAATTAATTCCAAAACTAGGTAAGTCTTCTTTGAAGCATGTCCTTTTCACCTCTTGGAGTCGATTTCGCTGCCACCTGGTGGTCGTTGGATGAAGTCAGTCGTCTTCCTCGGCTGTCCGTTTAGGTGACCCCAGACCCCATGCGCTTTACAAACTCCCCTTTGTTTAACATTAAGCGGCCTTTAACAGAATCAATGCAAGCCGGCATATCAACATGCCAAGTGACAACAAACAAGAAATCAGAACTAATCACCCTGCTTCTTCTGCAGGCTCCTAGCTATTGAAAACCAACAGAACCACACCTCACAATGCTACCCCAATATGATTTTATTTTGACACAAATCAGGTGACTATATTTCACATTACTTAATAGATTATATAAAAACATCTAAAGAGAAACTTTTGGAACATATAAGATTTAACAGATTATATAAAAACATCTAAAAGGAGCAAACTTTTTGAATATATAACATTAAACAGATTAACTAAAGTCCATGGGGCTTTATAGGAGGGTCATCAAACGACCCCAATCCTTCACGTCCTCTGGCGAGGAGGTCTCGTTGACCTCAAACAACTGCTCGATGTTGACACAGTTGGAGAGGTAATCGTTTGTGTCCTCCTCCCAGGGATGCTGCAGGAAGGAGGTGGCTGTGATGGTTTCGTCAGAGTCCAGGTTGTTCTGGCT
>NW_008610350.1:83212-113156 GCF_000691845.1 Merops nubicus | reverse complement strand
GGTTTGAAAAATGGCACTTTCTTAGTGCACGAACCGCCTCTCGCCTCTCCTCTGTGGTGTTTTTGTTGTTTGGTTTTGCTTTTTCTAGCATGCAGTAGGCTTTTGTGCTGTTCTTCCGAGCTAGGAAGGGGTGTCTGTGAAGGACTGTGGCGCAAACTGCAAAAAAATCTAGAAGCCACACTTCTGCTGACCGTGGTAGTTGGTGCTTGTCAGCGAAGGCGGTGCAGCTCGTGGCGCTTTTGGTTTCGAAGGTGACATCGGAGAAACAGTTTTGGCTGTTGTGCGGTCGCCGGCTGGCCTGGAAAAAAATCCCAGGGGTTTAGTGCTAACCTGGGTTTGCTACTGGCAACTTCTGGTGTCCTTGGCTTGGGTGGGGCTTGCTAAGTGAAACGAGCAGTATAAATAAAAGCTGCTTTCAAAGGCAGTAAATAGTTTCTTAAAGCTAAGTTAGTAGTAAGTGATGAAACTGAAAAGTTCTCACTGTTTCAAGGAATATTATTAGACTGATTGTTCTCTTGCATTTGACCTTAAACCCAAGAATATTTGACTTTTCATCATCACAATTATTTTTTTTACCTTTCGATCCTTTCTGCTTTGATGGTAACTTTAACAACGAAGCGCTATTGACTTATGTGAAGCTAAAAAGGAGTATTATTTCTAAACTGTATTATAAATGAGCTGTGTGTCATTTGGCCGTTATCTTAATGCAGTGTACTGCTATGTAATTGCATTCAAATAAATAAATATGAGTGCCTGTAAGCATTTGCAGAGTAAAGCTTCATAGGCAAGGGATCGTTGCCTGCATTTCAACTTCCTGTTTTGAAAGGCTCAGAATCTTTGCTAAAGAATAACATTTTAAAGGAAACATGAATTTTATTTTTTTTAATAGTTATAAAGTGCTGATCAGATTTGACGTTTTGTGCTTCAGAAGTCCTCTTTTCATTTATTCTGTTCACAAAGAAAATTAATACTAAGTGGATTAATTTTCTGCCATATCTCCCTGTGCATTACATGCTGTAAGGTGCTACAACACCACTGTCAAGCTCACAAGCACAGGGTTTAAAATACAGCACTCAGGTTTTACTGACGCCCAGAGTGTCTGTGCTATGTACTGTGAAGTATCAGCTGCTGAAATGGTGTTTCAGCAAAGCGTTTTTATTCTTTCAAAAGAGAACATAGCTGCACATTATAGGAAATCATTAACCAAGACGTCATTCTAGGACATCATCCTGTCTATAGTGTTTTGTAATCTACAGAAATTACTACAGCTGAACTGAGAAAATGAAACAGGAAAAAGCAGCTTATAACCATCCAGGGCCAGATCCTCTAGTCTGCAAACTTCCCTGGCTCAAGAATTTAACGGGCAATTACACATGAAAGAGTATTGCCAGGATCTGCCACAGAGTGTGGAGGTTTCAAGGAAACTCGGTGCTGAAATACGTGCAAGATCTGTTAAATAATTTAATCTATAATATTAAACAGAAGGGGGAAAGGCGTTCTCTTTCAACCCTTTGTCCCTCTTAAAGAAAAAATGCCAATCAGCAGTGGTGTCATCAAAAAAATGAAAGTACTTTCTCATGCAAGTAATGAATACACTCAGTAGAGTTATGGTTGTAAACCTGAGAACAGTTTTGGATCACTTTGTCTCATATTGCATTTTTTTAAAAAATGCTGTTGTAGCAGATAAAGTTCATACCTGTATTCACTTAATTCAGTCAGCACCCTGGTGATGGTTTCGTAGTGATGTTCTGAAATAAGAAAAGTTTACTGGAAAAAAAAGATGTCCTGGGAGAGAGAATGAGGGAATCTTGGGAAGGGGCAAGAGTGTGGAAAGGAGACAGCAATACTGCATTTATATGCATGTTCAAAAATTCCTGCTTTATTTATTGAAAAACAACAGTTTAGTAGTTTCTCAGTTACTATGTGTTTGACTTTTAAGAATAAATTTTAAGAATAAAATTATATTTATTTTATTCATTAGCATGGCATTATGTGAATTCAGTGATGGATACCTGCAAATAAATACCACTGTCACAAATTTGCTAGCTGACAGATTTTTAAGTTTTTGTAAAAACAATACTTCTCCTTTTAATTATTGACTTTTCCTCAAATCTTCCCATGATACCGTCTCACGAGTACATGCAAACTCCAGCAGTAAGTGCAGTTAGGAATTTGTGTTACTGTGCTTATCATTGCTTAGTCTGGAAGGACAGGAACCATGTTTGAAGGCCTTTGAGTCTTTACTATCAGGGATGCTCTATGCTGACTAGAAGGTCCAGGTCTCTCTCGCTAGTTTAATGCATGCAAAGTAAATGTTTTGAAGTTACAAAGATACAGAGAAAGCCTGTATTTTCACTAACTTACTGTCAGCTTTCTTACATAGCTATGGATGAGAAAATTCTGCTGTTTTCCAGAGAGTCTGGTTAACTCATTTTCAAGTAATGTATGAAAACAGTACTTGCTAAAATCTTCTCACCTTTTGGCGCTGTAAATGTTTGCCAACTCTAAATTCAGAAGTATTAGTCTTAAAGAAATTTGCTACTCATTCTCCTAAGCAACTAATGAAAACTTTTAAGTTTCTTTGAAAAAATCAATTTTTTTCAACACGTTGATACCTTTCCTTTGGTTCTCAGACACAAAATAATACAGCTATTATAAAACAAAGAGAGGCGAATGTTTTTGCAAAGAATGAAAAATAAATTCCAGATCTTGGTCACTTTTAGCTCTTACACAGGTATTTTAGAAGTGGAAGTTGTAATTTGACGTCCTTTAAGTAAGTTGTGAAGCTTTTATGAAGTTCTACATTGATAAGATCATGATTATGGTTGTCATTAACTGTGCCCTCAGGTCAGTCAGGCACTAAATTTGCATCTCATTTTGAGCATAGAAATAATTGACTAAGTTTTCAGTGCTTTCATTTAAACATATATGTTTTGCTGAAACACTGTTGACAGTTTCAGAAGCAAGGCCTTAAAATATGTCTCAAATTATTCTAGTCTCAAGGTAAATCCTTTGTTTTGGATTTAAGTGGAATGGACTATTTAAAGATCATCTTTCTACTTAAACACGAGTGGATTTTAACAGATAAATGAATTGGAAACAAAGTGAGCAGATTTTTTTTTTGGTGTCATTAGTTTAGTCCTTGCTCTTTTCTAAGCCATCTTCTGCTGCTGATGTTCATGAAGTGGGGGACTGTGCCCTCAGTAAGGCTTCAGAACCTCTGAAAATACCAAGTGATAGAGCAAACCTTATGTGAACTGGACTTCTGAAATCTTGCATTGGTTTGTTATTTGGCTTTTCAGAAACATGGTTCTCACCTCCCCCCGCCCTCCCCCTAGACTAGTATTGAAGATTCATTATCCTTAAGGCTTGTGAAATGGATGTGTGTGGCTTTTTAAGTTAAAGGTTTACTTTCATGAGCAACTTTATATAAACCAAGACTATTTCTGAAGAATACTTGGTGATTCTTTTTAATCTGTAGGAAAAAAATAACAGCATTTTAGCATGATATTAACGTTGGTTCAAGCAGCATTACCACCCCATGTGGCTGAAATTCAGTGTAGTTACTAGGGTTATTCTGCTGTGTTGAACCTCTGCATTTTTACATACCCTTAGCATTCTATACATACCAGAGTATGTTTGCGATAGTTTTGAATACTGTTTATTATTCCTTTAGTTTAAGTTGCTTTGAATTTGCTTTAATGCAAACATTTTGACTTTATTCTAATAATATCCTGGAAAAACAGTTTATATGTTTATGACATCTTAGTGTTTCCTCTTGTCATATTAGTTCACTGCTTTGACATTTGAGAAATGAATAAATCACACAAAAATTCTGTTTGTAAAGATATGTAACTAAAGCAACCATCCAGGTAGTTCAATTACTCTTTGCCAAGTCAATTTCCTCATGCTGTGATTTTTTTCTTCAAATGTAGTAGTTACTTGGTGAAATAAATTTGAATCTAGATTTCTTACAGTCATTCTGCACCCAGCAATTCTGATTCAGAGTGTTACACTTCTGAAATGTCTTTAGTACTCGTGATTGATTTAATTTCCTAAATGCTTTGTAGTTTTTATCCTGTTGTGCAATAATGCATCTGCTCATGAGTGAAAATCTTAAAAAAATTTAGCTTAAAACAGTTTTAAAATTTTAAATATATGCAGCCAGAACTACCAGGTCCCACCCAACAGGAAATACAAGCAAACTTAATTAATAACAAGAGGAGGCAATTTGTGTTGTATATTAGAAAAACAAACAGTGTTGTGTAGGGTTTAGCAGTGTTAGTGCGGCTGCAACAGTCTACAGGATGAGGAAAGTCTGCAGAAGAAAGCTGTAGCCTCGATAGAAAGGCTTCTCTGCACAAACTTTTCCTCACTTGAAGCTGAGAAATTATACTGAAATCTTTATTCATGACTTACATGCCTTTGTGGTGAAGGAAAGTAAAAAATACAACTTCCATGTGATGCTTTGTGGAAATAGAGCATTGTTGATTTATACTGAGAGTACAGTTTCCTTAAAATAGCCTCCTTCACTCCCAGGTACTTATGTCATACATGGGAGAAAAAATATTGGTAAACTATTAACATTTAGAGGCAAACTTCAAATTTCAAGTCTGTTTCTTTACTGGAGTAAAATCCTTGCAAAGCCCCATAGTTGATGAGGCTTCTTGTCAACTTGAGCAAATTAGCATTCACTTCTCATGATTATGAAAACACTTTTTCAGTCCTGTTTGTGCTGAAGAGATATATGCCAATAATGAGTGAAAGTATGCATGAGGTTTCCTTAATGCTTTGGAGCTATTTATTTTGTGTATTTCAGAATGCTGTAGCTCTTCATCACCTGTTATTTTGAATGATCCAAGGATTTGTAGCACATACAGTTCTTTTCCTTTTATTTTAAAAAGAAAAATGTGTGTCTGTATAGCTTGCATTTTCCCAATTTTTCCAGAGAGTGCGTCAAGACAGTGTTCATCTTAATGATAAATATTTGATCCAGTCTTAACCTTTGTCTGGGGGCTTTGGAAAAACTTGTATTTCTTAAAATGGATGCAATCAAACAGAGTAGATAAGAACAAGGTAAATAAAAATAATCATTGTTAAAAACTTTTCTGTGTCAAGATTTTGCTTGATTAGTATTCCTCTAAAGAAAATTTTCTTCTGCAGCAGCTTCATTAAGGGCAACAACAATGGCAGTAGCAGGTACTGGTAGCTAGCAGCTGTTAGAGTTTGGTTGTGTAGACCTTTAAGCAGCTTTGGATGATGTGTTCAAAATGCCAGCAACTGTTTGGAATCCTACCTGTACAATATTCTTGCTGTTGTAACAAAAATTAGTTGTTTTTTTTTTTTTTTTTTTTTAAGGAAAGCATCTTTTGTTCAGCATTAAAAATTGAAGTGTTTAGAAGGACATGCACAGCTTAAACTAAGGGTTGTCCATGTAACTGCTGTAGGTTCCACGGTGCAACAGCTCATGTCCTTGGAAATATCCGGAGACCTAAGCTTGTGTATATGTATGGCCTGTGTTGTGCAGAGGTAGAAAGCACCAGTTACTAAGCTTCTTTTTTTTCCCTCCCTGTGCTTCTCTAAGAATATATTCTGCAGCAAAGGATTTTTCTCTGGAGCTGTACTCTTGGTATTTTGAGAAAAATAACTGGGTTACAAGCAAAATAAAGTACTGGGTGAAGCTGAGAGGCCAGAGCTAAGGTGAAAAGGTGAGGTGCTGAAAGGGATGGGCAGCATCCTGACTTTGAAGGCACTACAATGGTGAAGGCTTGAGACTAAACATCTTGGATCGGTATCTCTATTCTGTCAGAGCAGCCTGCTCTGTCCTCTAACTGAAATCATCTCAGAAGCTCTTGTCCTGCTTCCAGCCCTGAGCCAGCAACTCACAGCATCTATTGCACAATACATTTCCCAGCATCTCCATTTGGGCATTTGGGAAATGCTCATCTCTAAAACAATTCTCTCTCTACAGATAGAGCTGATGTTTTGCAAAGGATAAACAGGGCTTGAGGATGGATAGTTGCCACTAAAAGAAATAAACAGTGCTAGGTAAAGCAAGTTGCAGAGACTGTGCAAAATTACTGTTTCTACATCAATATTTCAAGGCTTCAGAGAATTTGATCCTTTTCCTAAAAATACAGTTCTCTGCAAGCAGCCTGCCACAGTTTATAGCCCTGATATAGCAAAAATATGATATAAAAGTCTTTGCCTCTCTTTCATCGCTATTCCTCCCTATTTTTAATACGAAAACCAGACAGGCTAAGAGCATAATCACATTGAATTTCATTACTTTCATTCAGTGTCCTGTTAAATAAGTGTATATTTAGCAGTAAATTCCAGTGGAAGCCAAGTTAAAGAGAAAACCTGCAGGAAGACCTGTGCTTTCAATGTATCAGGTCAGCTGAAGTGTACTCATTCAATTTCTCATCTTGAGGCTTGCTTTCTGAATTCCAGCCTGGACATGTGACAACAGGTTGCTGTAAAACATCTCATGAAGTAAGAAATGGACATTCTTCCACTTCCATAGGAGTTCATTTAGACCATCAGACTGATTCCACTTCACAAGTATAATGAACTCTGGGTAGTAAAGATCATGATTCACTAACATAGGTATCTTCAGTGTACCTTTTATAGAATGTGCCTTAATTTTCATCCTGTTAATCTGTGCTATAACCAGGCCTTCTTCCATAAAATATTGTCTTGAACTCAGTCTTTACACTAATTTAAAAATCATGCACAAGTTTTAGAAGAGATGAATTGATTCTTTGTATTTTTAAACCCAACACCAGGCATATATACTCTGATGCTAGTCTTTTGCATTCATTTTCTGAAGATATAATGGCCATCTTGTCACATCGGGTTTTATGCTTTTCTTTTGTTTGCTTGTCTTTTAAACAGAAAGTTTAAAAGAGATGAGTGGCTGATAGGAGTTTCCACCCAGCCTCACACTCTTTTATGATGAGGCAGATCATTGTGGGGTAGAAAAGTTGGTGCTACTGTTCATCCTTTGTCTCTCCAAACAGATTTTTAAAAAAGTATTTATATTCAGAGAACATAGATTAAAAGTAGAGACCTGCTTGCCATTTCTCTCTTTGAAGGTCTGGGAAAGGAAGTACATGTCATGTTTTGGTTTGTTTTGGTTTTTTTCCTCTGATCCTATCTGAAACGTTAGCTTCATCAGTAAGCACACTGGTGCACTTCAAAACGCGAATAGAGAGATTCGAGGTACTAAAGCTCAATTACTTGGGGGCTAGTGGAGGTGGTGTTTTAGCTACTTAGGGGAACAGTGGCATGATTTTATTTCCTGCTTGGAGGAGTAAGAAATCTGCCTAGTCTATTAGCACATACACTGTTCAGGTTTTTAGCCAGGCCAGTATGAGAACAAACCTAGAAAAAGAAAGAATGAAGTCTTGGCTTTTTAGAAGGCATGCAGCTGCTAGGTGAGATGTCTGTAAAGGTTTTGAGGAATAGCTAGACTGTTTTCAAAGTCTATTGGTCTGAACTATTAGTATCTGAATTAAACATTAAAGCTTGAATCCTCATAAATGACAAATTTTGTGTTGGGTTATGCTTATCTGTAGAAAGGTAATAGGAAGAAGTCCCATTTCTAATCGGTGTGTTTCAGTAAGGTGGGTATTTTCTGATGCTTCCTAAAAATGTTGGCTGTTGAGGTCTTCAGATTATTTTCTGTCATATCTACACTTTTATCTGGGAAGCATTTGTCAAAAACTATATTGCAGTTATTTCAGTGATTTCAGTAACTGAAAATGGTTTACCTCATGTTTAAAATTCAGGCCAGAAAGTGAAGAGCTAGAACAGTAGATCCTTACAGAAATCTATCTTTGTTTTTGAAAGGTGGTTAGATGCACTGCATATTGGAGAACTGCAAGAGAGAGATCGGAAATCAAATGATCAAGATAAACAGAAATGAGAATTCTTGTTCCTGGATGAGAGCATTCCTGCATTAATTGTCTCCATTTAAAATGCCTGACCTTTTTGAAGCTTTAAAACAAATATTCGGAGTACAATAAATGAACTTGTGTTCTTCCAGCTACTTTTACTGGTGGTACCTGGTATAATTTGGTTGTTTAGTGGTGCAAAGAAACCGATACTGGGTTTGCTTGGTGATTGGTGCAACCCCACCACCTTCCATATTTGTGTATGTGTGTGTATATATATATATATGTATCTTCCTAGGTTATTCCTTTTTCTTCTTAACCTTTTTCACAATGGCAGCTGGCCTGCTGTGGGGAGAAGGGAATACCACGCACACGTATGCACCCGCATACGCACTTGCAGGCCCTCAGTAGGCACAGCTATGGTGTTTTGGACAAGTTTAGCTGGATTTTGTGTTCTCCCACTGCACTAGGAGCTAAATGATGTTCCTTCAGCCACCCTTAAATTTTAACACGTAAAAAATACTATGAGTTAAAATGTTTAGTTTCCTGGGCCCTGTTATCTGAAAGACTTGAGGTGATCTCTAGGGTAGAAACTGTCATTGTTTATTGCAGTCTGCAGGAGTAGGGATAATTATTTTTTTATTGTAGATTTAAGTTTGCAGTATGGTTTGCAGCAATTGGAGGCGATGTGGGAAGCAGGTATATACAATAACGTGAACTTCCACAGAACAGTTTTAATCCCAGTCATCTTTAAATGAGAGAGAGGTGGTTTTGACTTGACTTCTCTAGGATACGTATGGCAACAAATACAGCTTGGGTAAAAACAATCTGTGTCCCAAAATATGGCTCACGTAAGGAGAGAATGAACAAAGCTACTCGTGGTAGATGCTAATCTTACCACGTAATTCATGTAGGAAGAGTGCTTAGAAACTCAAGCAATAAGGGAAGAGGCCAATTAAAAGTAATACAGTTAATGCTAGGATCTGCTTTTCTGCAAGTGTCTTTTTTGTTTTTAATAGTGTTATTGACTCCCTGGAATGCCCCCAATTTTCTTGTAAGAAGAGGAATCTTAGGGGTTTGTTAACTAAATAAATCTTAAGGAAACAAATTCTAATTTGGAGGTGGGGTTCACAGAACATTTTTGTCATTTGTTTGGCTTTAAATGAGGAGGAAACAGTGAAACTGAGAGTGTTTTCAGTCATTTTAGAAGGGTCATTTTAAACTGCTGGGTTAATTTTTATCTAGGCCCTGAAAAGGCAATCAAGTGTCAGTTTACATACACAAAGGCATATGTTTGCACATCTAAATCATCATGTGTTTATAATGAACTGGATCAGCATTCAAGCCAGAGAGAATGTCTTTAAACTCTCCCCCAAACACTGCAGCTGACTGTTGAGCACAAAAGAACTCAAGCAAGAGACACCTGTGCTTTTGGTGCAAGAAAGAGAGAGAGGGATTGTGTTTAATACCTGGTTAGAAATTCATTAGTACATACCTACAGAGGCTGGGAGGTGCATGGGTAGTTACCTGCTGCTTCTGGGCGTAATGTTCATCTTCAATGACTGCTGTTTTGGTCTTTTGACATCGTTCATTGCATCAGCCAAAAAGCCAGAAAAGACCATTTTGATCTGGTGAAATTGAAGGACTGATTCAGATAGACATAGGTTTTATTTCTGTATGGCTTCTAATATTTGTATCAGTGTACTTTAAATGGAACGTTCTCAGGAATGTTGCCTCTGTGGGTTTTTTTTCCACTTTGTTGAAGTCGTGTCTTATAGAACTGTAAAATATGACCAGGAGGTGTAGCAGTTGTGAGAACTGCCCCTCTCCCACGGCGTTCTGGAGTGAGAGTGGTACAGTCTGAGAATCCAGAGTAGGGCAAAGACAATAGAACATGCTGCTCAATTTATCCTGTTGGGCTTCCAGAAGAAGGTGTGAGATGCCGTGTTGGAAAGTTTTGCAAAGAATTTTACATTTAGCAAACAGGCAAGTGGGCAGATGCTGCTCTAAATTAGCTCCTCAAAATCTTTTTTCTGAGCAACCATATTTACCATGTTATCCAAGTATTTCAGGCATTTTGGAACAAAAGTTTGCATATGTGACTTGTGAAATAGTAACAATTAAGTATGAGAGATCACAAAACAAGACTTTTACAACGAGTTTTTATTCTGTTTATGCAGAAGAAATTTGCCATTTGCACTTGCAGTTACCTGATGGGTGTGCATCAGCAGGGTGGGTATTTTCTGATGCTTCCTAAAAATGTTGGTTGTTGAGGTCTTCAGATTGTTTTCTGTGATACCTACACCTTGAACTGGGAAGCATTTGCCAAAAACTGTATTAAGTTTATTTCAGTGATTTCAATGTCTTGTCAATTGCTGATGAGAGTTACATTCTTTCTATGGAGCAGAATGTCAAATAAAAACTTCTTAGTAAAGTTTGTTGTGTGCTGATGGTTTTGTTACACCATGCATGTTGACTTTTTTCCATAAAGATTGATAATAACATCAGCAAATTACTGATGAAAATTTTCAGAATGTGCCTATGAGTTAGTGTGATTGACGGATATTTTTATGTTGCTGAAATTCTGATGTATTAGGTAATGAAGTACAGTATGGGGGACTTTTTAGATCCATTATTCATTTTTGGCTGAAATCTTATGATCAGTTATTTTATATTTACTTAAATACTACAAATAGATATTACCCAGTAAATATTTCTCTAAAATTGAATTATGAAGAAGTGAGTACTTTTATTTTCTAGGTTGAAAAATAATTTTATCCTCATGGATGTCTTGTTCCTGGAAGTAATATGGGTATTAGTGTCTCCTATTTCTCAGTTTTAAATTTTTTTTTTTTGTTTTCTACTTGTATGGGATGACTGGCTCTATGTTGTCTTTGGAGCTTGTTAACAAGCTGGGTAGAGCCTCCATCAAAGCGAAGAGCTCGAGTATTCCAAGTTTCTCTTTGGTACTTGTCTTTCTAGTTCCTGTAGAAGGGACACGGTGACTCAGTTTTTCTTTACTGTTTTACTGATCACTTGGCACTCTCATAGGGCAGTAGGTTTTCACAGTTCACTTTGCTTTGCTGGAAAAAATGGCTCATATTCATCGTGGTGGAGTATAAGAGCCAGTGACATGTTTCTATTTTCTGTTAGTTATTTACCTTATTTATATTGTCTGCCTGCATGCAGACAGGAGTCTCTCAAAATAGTCACTGTTTTCAGATGTTCCTTTGAAGAACCTTTTTTAGTAAGATCAATGTAAGTAAATTTGTAATTCTTTCAATAGCATCTGCATGAAAGGAAATAACACTCATCTTTTGTAACAGACCTAATAAATTCCTATGAAAATTTCCAGGCTCTGCTACTTGCCCCGGGAAAAACCGAGCCAGGCTAAGCTTTGCCCATGTCAAGCATTTGCATGTAGATCTGTGAGAGAAGGTTTAGCTATGTTGTACATCCATAGTTGTCACTGTCAGTACTGAGGTGGTGTGGCTGCCAAGCATTTGTGGACGTTTGGAAATAAGATGTCCAAAAGTAGTCAGTGTTTGACTCCTGTTTTTTTTTTTAAAGAAAAAATATTGGCTGTTTTTCCTTGTGCATCTTCATTTTGCATTTTGTTATACTTTCCAGGAAAACCATTAAGGTTCAGTCATGAACGCTCATTTTTGTTGTATAAAAATGTTATGTTCTGCTTCTGTTAAACTATGGTAAAGATTTTGCCTAAACTCTAATGGCAAAATAGTCAGAACAAAGACGGAAACAAATTAAGACCTGATTTTAATACTTTTTGACTTTAAGACTTCGTAATTTTTAGTTGCTTGGGAACAGGTAGTGGAAAATCCTACCTGAAGTCTATCCTGTCCTTAACCTTCCCCTTGCAAATACTAAGGAATTTTAAGAGTATTTTAGAAATTATTATTACAAGTAAAATAAGAAGGGTCAGAGATGGGGCTTTTAACTCCAATGCTTTTCAAGCTTTTTTACTGCTGTACATTGGAAAAGAAAAACAAAACAAAACAAAACAAAACAACAGAGTTTTAACCATCTTTTTGTGTTTCAGGACAAAATGGCAGGAGAAGATTCCTATATTATGGGAGTGTCTGATCCCCAAGTAAGTTGATTTGTATATTTTCAGTATCCCTGTATTCCTCCCTAGCTTTCTTGTTTGGCTTCCTTTCATATTGTCCTGTCATTTCCTAGGTTTAACGTCATAGAGATATAAAAGCATTCTAGCCACTGGCAGAAATCAGGTTTGGGGAAATCTAGGGTGGTTTTTTGTCTCTTAAGATGTGTTTTGTGATCTGTAAAGTGCCTTGCCACTGGTGAAATGGGTGAAAGGAAAAGGAAAGCTAGGCCTCCTGTAGGAAGCAACTGAAAAAATACTCATTTTAATGTTCTGTCTGCCTGTAACACTTGTTCTAAAATTTCTTCTGTGGTGGATGTTGGACTTCAGCTGAAAATAAAGCCCCTTATGCCTCAAAAGGCCCCCTTGTATCATTTTTTGTGAAATTTGCATTGACACTGATGACTAAAATGCTCCTTCACTCACGCAGATCAGTAGGCCTAGCTCTTCAGAAGCTCTTCCTGATCTCATTACATTATTTCATGATTCATTGGAATTGTGACAATGGTGCTTGTGAAAAGTTTGAATGGAGAACAGATCATTTCTACGCAACTTAATTTCCAAAAAGAAACTATTTTCTTCTTTATTCTTGCTCTGCTTTGGAAGAAGATAGATTTGATAACTCAGTGACAGCAATTACAGTCAGTTAAGATATATCAGTGTTCAAAAAAAAAATTAAACTTAAACCTGGGTAAACTGTTTGCTTACATTGGAGCTAGTAAACACATTTACATAAAGAATGTAATTTGATGGGGTATAATCACAGAAGTGGAAGGGAAAACTTACAGATTCTCACCAAGGCCTCAGGCAAGACATCTAGGGTGAGATTTTTGGAATTTACCATGTAAACTTTTGAATATATAGCTGTTAGTGCATGTAAGCAAAATATATACTTGGAGACCATGCTGAGCTCAGTGCAGTCTCATGGTACTGGTGAAGCTTGGTCAATGCTAGCAGCTTTGCTTGCACTGCTGTTGCCAGAGAAAAAAATATGTATATAAAATGTTTATGTACTGTACTAGGGTGTTTGCATTCTTGATATTTGCAGAGAGCTTTGAAATTTTTGCTGATAGATGCTTTATGAAAGTTTGTCTATATACAGTAATGAAGAGTGTATTTTCTTTCAATATAGATGTTTGCAATGGATCAGCTCATGGGAATGAATGCATTATTTAATAATACAAATTACATCACTTCAGACTTACCACTACGAACAGGTAGGAACCATTGCTGTTTGACTGTGCTAGTGTCCTGTGGTTTCTTCCAGTTTGTTTTTTTTTGTGAAGTTATTTTGAGAAGCTTTTTTGTTTACACTCCTGTATTTCATAATACTAGATCCCAAAGTTGTCAACTGGACTTTTTAATGCACCCTTATGCATCTCTTCCTTACCCCCTTGAAATTTTAACAGTGAGGCAAATCTGAAAGTTTCGATTAGATAAGTGAGTGACCTCTTTTTATAAATTATTTTGTATTTTTTTCTAAATTTGCGTCTTCAGTGACCTATGTATTTGTATTGTCAGTTTGCAGAGTGCAACGTGTACCTTTTTTTTTTTTTTCTTTTGAACGGTGTTTCATCTGTTATAATAATTCTTAAGATGCTTGTTTTGCACTAATAAAATGTAGAGTGTATTCAACTTCCTGTATCATTTGAATCTGTTTTTCCTTCTTGGTGACTTCTCTGTTTCCTGTAAAGTGGCAATCTGGTATTAAAAGTATCTGACAATTTCCTGAATAATAACACTAGTTAGAAAGTTCAGAGTCAAATTTTGCAACCAACCACTGAAAATAAGCAAATAACTATTCTGCAAAGGTCTGATATGCAGTTCTGCCAGGATGGTTCCAGAAGAGGAGTATCAAATAGAAGTGGGTTAGATCTCAGGCATTATTAGGTGGTGGATCACCTTTGATCTGCTTTTGTTTATTGGATTTCTTTACAAGTATTACTTCTTACTTGAATTTAGAATGTTTCTTTTGCTTTGTTTATTAGAATAGCTGATATGAAAGGAGGAAGGAAATTAAAATTTATTTAAGCATATGAGGTTTTTCTCAATATATCTTGAATAATATATCTCTAATATAGCTATTAATATCTTTTAACATGACAGCTTTCTGTTGTTCTGTATGACTGGTGCATCAGAGATGTAGCTGGTATCTTCTGTGTTACAGATTGCTTGCTTTTGCTGAAAATGCAAATTGCTTTTACTTTCAGTGTTTGATACACTTGACAACAGTGAAGGTGTGAAGGGCAAAATGAAATAAGCAATTAGCTTTTTAATTCGTAGGTAAAATTCCACCCTAAAGTAACAAAAAATGCTGATTTAAAATTAAAAATTAAGACGTGCTTATTGTTTCGGTGTTTATTGGTTTAAACCATACTTCATTTTTCTTTACTGAGTAGTAGCAAGGAAGGATCAAGAAATACATAGGGTGCAGATAATTTTATTTCAAGATAAAATGCTCTAATGAGCAAAGCTCTTGACAAATGTAGGCAAACATCCAGCAACTTAATGTTGCAATCATTTGTTTGCAGTGTGTTTTATTAAGGCAGATAAAATTTTTCAATAAGATTCATCTGTGTAGGATTAAGGGGCTTGTGCATTGTGTACCAAGAGGTTTTCTTCAGTGTTCTCATAGAGTTTCTGTGGAACTAATAAGGTTCTTGGAATTTTGATTTCCCCATAATGGTCTCTCTTGCATGTACCTTCTAAGCTTACTCTGTCCTCCTGCCAGATTCATTCCATACAAATTATTCACATCTATAAAACTGATTTTCAGATATCTGTGTCCTGTCAAAACTAGAAAACAGCTTTTTTTTTTAAAACCATGTGGGGGAGTCAAGAATTCACTGAGTTTTGCAGTCACAGAAAAATCTCACTAGACTAAGCCTAGCTCTATCCTTAATTTGCAAAATTGCCTGGAAAAGGCCTTATTTTTTGTAGCATTGCTCTTGTGTACTGCTGTACTATAGGTGGCAAGTTCCCTTTGTACAAAATGGGATTTAATAAAGGATCATGGATTTCAGGTTATCACAAATAAATCATTTGATGATGCCTTGGTGATTTTGTTCCTTGAGTAGTATCACTATGATGGTTGCTTCCTCCCCTGATTGAAACTGTGTTGTCTCGTTACTATGGACTAGCTATTCAGCTCTAAGATAATATAATTATATACTGTGCTTTAGTTGTTTCCAAGCAGCAATTAATAATTTCTTTCTACACAGGAAGACCAGTTAAAAATACATGCAGGATTTTCCAAAAGTACTTCTGGCTGAGATATAAAGAGGGCGAAAGAAGTGTTTTAAAAAGGATTTTTCTCTAGGGCGGTTGGCTGATTTAAGCAGAAAGAACCAAAGACATTAATTGTTCCTCATGATGTGCTGTGGTGCCTCCATCTTCCAATCTGTACTTTCATAAATGCATAATGTCAGATGTACTACGTTTGCAGGGAGGTTTAATATATAACTTTGGATTGCCGTATCATGCCAGTGTAGCTGAATCAACAAATAGCTGGGGAATTTGGGGACTTTCTGGTGACAGATGTTCTGCTGATACATTAGTATTTACAGTAATAGTAGTAAACCTTTGAGGTGCTGGGACAAGGATTTTCTCAATGAGGTTGCCAGTGCTCAGGTGTCTTTGCTTGCTTCTTTTTCTATTATGCCTGTTAGTTTTAAGTAAAAGCTGGGCTTATTATTCTGGCTTTAAGGCAGTAGCAGATAGTTACATGGTTCAAGTTCTGCATTACATCTAAATCTAGAAAGAGAAGTAGTCTCTGTGTGCCTTTGTTGACAAAAGGATGCATCTATAACAAGTGCCATAGCAGTGCAAACTGCAGGACTGAGCTGTATTTAAAACACCACCAGCAGCAAAGGCAGTTTGCCACAAAGTCAAACTCTGGCTCATTGGGAAGTGTCCTGCCTTTGAGAGTCGGGTACTAATTCCTCAGTGGCATTGGAGATGAAGGGAGCATTATACATGGCACATATTTAGGCAGTGTAAAAGCAGATACAGGTTACTGTGATGCCCACTGTGTAGTGGAGGGACAAGGTGATGCCTTGGGGTGGAAATGGACAAGGCTCTGAGCAAAATGCTTTATAATTTTGGGTGTTTATTACTTCCTGGTAATGCAAGGCCATCTACAACCATGTAACGTAGCAATCTGTGTGCCAGTTGGAGATGGGTTTGGGAACTGGTTAATTCTTTTGGGTTTTAGGGGCTCTGGTCTAACTAGTTGTTGGCATTATAGTGTTGTAGTTTTAAACCTGTGAATTTGAAGCAGGGCCTTCAGCAGCTGAGCAGTATTGCATGAAGGCTGTAAAAATTACAGGTTTCTGGTATTTCTTTAACCTCCTCTGCCCAACCCTCTGTGATGTTGCTGTTCAGAAATGAGAAGGGCATAGAGGGGAAAAAGAGGGCACTTATAAAAAACTTTTTTTTTTTTTTTTTTTTTTTCAGGGAGAGATAATGTTAGTGATTCAAGGAAGCCTGACCATTAGATGACTGTCCATTTTCCCTGTCCCACCGCAGTGTCTCTAATCCTCAGAAGCATTAGCAGACTTGCATACTGCTTCTGGTGGTTTTTTTTCTAGATCTTCCGTGTTTATAGTTGAAGAGTGAACAGAGGGAAGAGAGAGGTTAAACAAAATCTGCGTGCTGCTTGCTTTAAACATCAAGCTTTGAACACTGCAGAGCTAAGAGGCAAGTGAGTTCCTGTGTAGCTGAGTCACTGAAGGGGAGGACATAAAAATGCTACAGTAGGCCTTCAGGAAGGGTAGGACACTAGATCTGAAGTCTGACCTCTTAGCAACAAGGTAACACTGCCGGGATGGGCACAGGAAGATTGGTGTTAGATTTCACAGTCAAAACCTAGAGGCTATCAGCATTTGCATCCATGTCCATGGAGCAAAGAACACATAATCACAGGGGGAAGATGTCTGTTCTGGGAACCTGCTAACAGAGAGGAGGTGATGGGAGGGTACTTGACTACAGCTTAAAATTGAATGGTTAAATTGACTGCAGGTTAAATTGAATGGTAAGCTGTGAAAGGACCCCACAAGTCCTACAGTGTCGCCAGGCTTGCAAGGATATCCCACCAGCTTCACAGACCCCTTTTTTTCTTGACTTTGCTATGATGGGGAGAAGGAACCAAGAGGTAGCCTAAGATGGGTGCTCCTTTGTGTGCGTGCAGGGTGAGGCCTGTCAAGAGGAAGAAAGAATGTAAGTGGTGGGAGTGTCAAGATGCAGGAGGGCCTCTGACTCAGGCAGGAAGGGAAATGAAGAAATGAAGCAGTTGAAGAAGACGTGGGGAAGTGGGACTGTGACTCAGGCTGGAGGGGAGGCAGTGGGATGCAAGTCAGCCTGTGGCAACTGAGGCGAGAAGGCAGAAAAGGAAACCCTGAAGCATACCCAGGATGTGTCACTCTGCAGCAACCCCCCTGCAGGCTGGACGACTGCATGTTTTGGCTGCAGTTCTTAGCCCTCCTGACTGCAGCAGTGCCAGGCAAATTGTGAGAAGTGCTCGTGTCAAAACTTGGCTCTTGGCAACCATGAGAGTCATCCCTGTGTACAGGCCAGCTCCAGGACTGTGTGCTGCTTCAGCCTCTCTGCAGGGCAGAAATAGAGCTTAAGCTATGCATTAAGTAGCATTCCTTCATCTGGTTGTTTAACGCTTAAAATCAGATTGCTCATTAAACAAGAACTTGGAGCAAGTAATTTTCCAGCTTAGAATAGACGTGCAGAAGACTTCACAAATATCATTATTGGTTCCTCTTACAAGGTGTACATCTTCAGGTTCCTGGTCTCTGTCTGCTTAGACCAGACATGCCTGCTGATAGAAACAAAATATTAAAAAGTTCCCTGTGCAAAACACTAAACACCTTTTCCCCATGGGAAAGGATGAGAGAGAAAGAAGGAACCACATGTAGCCAATGTTAGGCTGTCTGTCTCCCAGTACTTCTGGGAAGTATTCAGAGTTTAGTGAAAACAGCTCTATGAGACTTTTCACTAAATAAAATCCTTTTTATCGTCAAAATAATATGCCTTTTATGCTTGGAAGTTACCTTGAATAGTCCTGCTTTATTTTTAAATAACATTTCAGATGTAATTAAGTGCCTTGAATTAGAGTGCCTTCTCTGTACTTTCACTTGGATCTGGTTAAGATGCTATACCAGAGAATTCCTCAGTCATTGTAAAAAAAAAAAAAGAAAGTGTTTAGTCACAAAACCCAAAGGTTAAAATAAGACCAAAAAACTTTGGTTTAAATACATTGGTGTATGATCTATATAATCTGGATTAATAATAACAGACATCTAATTTGCCTTTGTAAATTTACACTGCACCTTTTTTGCACTTTCCTAGTATTAGTACGTAAGATACTTTGATTTTTTTGTATCAGTATATTTATGTGCTTTTTAGAAGCTTTTTTTAAAGGCAGCATAAGAACCACAGTCCTAAGTTTTCTGTTTTCCTGAGTTTTCATAAATACTATTTCAGCAGTACAAAGAATTCCCCTTGAGCTTTCCAGTATGCCAATATAGTGTATATCCTTCTCTTAGGATTTTGATTTTCCTTGGAAAGATGGAACCTAGGTCTGCTGCATCCTGGGGGTCTGCTGCAGCCACTTAGCAGTTGGATAAAAGAGCACTTCCTTTTCTGGCTAATGTTTAAGAGAAAGCAGTAGTATTTTGTGCTGATACAAACCCAACCTATCTGCCTTGAAAATGAATTCCTAAGGAGAGAACAACCAACCAACACAAGTACTTGGCAGATCCTGCCCTGGGGGCTTGGTTGAAAGTTGTACTACAGAGTTGTATTTTAGATGCGTCGTTTCTGCCAGTGTCCAGAAGATACGAGGCCTCTGGGTTGTTAAAGTATAAAATTTTAGCTGCCTAAAGCATGAGCAGGGTTAGAGGTGGGAGAACAGAGGTCTTAAAGTGTTGATATAATGCTTAAACTCAATTGAACTCATCTTGACTCCATGTTACAGAAAAAAAAAAGTGAAACAAAACCCCACTAAAGCTAAAAGTTACTCTGTCTTTTAAAGTTTTTGACGTCCAAATTGTTTTTTATGCTTTCTAATGTGAGACGATGTGCATGTGGTGTTGAGGCAATTGTTTTGCATGACTTCAAGATTTTAATTGTAGCACTGTTTACTTTTTCATGGGAATAGTGAAAAGCCAGACTTTCCAAATTTTACTCAAAGTCTCTCTTCTCTCACAGGAAGAGAGAAATAAAGTATCTCTGTATGTCAAATTGTTGTGACTGGCATTTGCAATATAACTTTGGCATAAAGCTAACTCAATTGCTGAGTCAGCTAATTTCAACAGCAAAATACTAATGCCCTCTATTAGCATATTTATCAACCCTTCCATTTCATGAGAATCCTGTTCAGTAAAGACCTGTGCTGACTGAAGACACAAAGTTTGTTTTATTAAAGCCAAGTTGTATTGAGGCGCTGAGAAGGATGCATATAGTCATGCTACAACCTCTACATTAATAAATCCTCTGCAACTTTTAATTGTTAAGTGAACGTTAGGCCTGTTGGCAAATGAAAGTTGATGCAGGTATGTAGTTCTGTGCTGAAGCCAGGCACTGCCTGGCTGAGGTAGCCGGGTGGCGTGGGGCTTGCCGATGGTGCCGCAGTTCCCAGGCAGGTCCCACCTGGATGTTGGCAGGGCACAGTAGGCTTTGTGTGCTCGGGGGCTTTGCCACGGAGATGGGGCTTGGCTGCTTTGGAGCTTTCACGTGTCCCAGGGAGCTTGCTTCATCCCTTGGCATTAATACCTTCCATAGAGTATAGGTTATGATACATAATCCCAACAGAAATAAAGCTGTCAAAATGTTGTGTAGGTATTCACAGCGAAGCTGCCATTTGGGATCCACTTTGATAACAGCTGAATTTTTAGCACTGAAATCTGAATATTATTCTCTGCTTAGCAAGAGGCAGGGAAGAAATAGTGTGTCTTGGAACTGTTGTTTTCAGACTCAGGAGTGGCTTGCATTTTAAGAAGTATTTCACAGCCATCCACCTAGAGAGCTTTCTTTCTTGATGTATAATAATCTAACCAGAGTTGAAGTCAGGTGACTTTGGTCAGGTGATGAATTCCTGACTCTGGTGGCACTGAGTTCTTTTTGGATTTAGGGTCTACTCAAGGGCTATTTAAACCCTTTGAATTTTGAAACTTGAAAGAGATTTATGGTGTGAAGTTAGCCACTATTCAGGGAGTGATGCAAGACTGAAAGTTTTTTAAGGAAGCCTTCTTTGAAAGATGCGGATAGAATTTTAGTAGAACATAATCCTGTGTATGACATCGTGCTCAAAGACCAATCTCTATATAGAGTCTGTGCCTGTAGTCAAGTAGAGTGTGTTCAGTGTTCTCAGAGGCACAGCAGAACAGTGTATTTAAAAGTCCATATGAAATTATTAAAAGAATGTGAGTTCTTTAGTTGCCTCAGTTCCTTTTTTCTTTTTTTTAAAAGCAGTTCTGACTGCTTTTTTCTGGGCATGTTGAGACAGCTTAAATTCCTCCTGTATTCCTATACCTCAGAGCTTCCCATTGGCTGTCTGTAGGCTTTCAAAAGCACCTATTCAGTAGGAAGCCCTAGGGCCAAAAGCTTGTATAGTCTTTAGAGCTCAAGGGGTTTAATGCAAAGGTTAACCTTAGCTCAGGAAGACCAGGCTGCTGTCAGTGGCAAGGGGGGGATCCTGTTCTTACCTTTTTGAGTCTTAACAGAGGGATCAGAGTTGCCCATTTTGGCCCTCTGAGCTAAAATTAACTTTTTTGAATTAATCCTTCCCTTCTTACTCCACTGGTCTTAGGGAATGTTGAAAATGACGGACTGACAAATTATTAAATTATTTATTAAAATTCAAGTTCTGAAGATGCTTAAGTACCTTCAAAAATGGGACCTCAAGATATTCAAGGACATAAATTTTAGCCCCGTAATTTATGTCATACTAATAGAAATATAATTTCAATTATTACTTTTCTTTTATGTTAGCAGATGGACCATATCTTCAAATCATAGAACAGCCAAAACAGGTAAGAACATTACATTTTTAAAATCTCTAAGGTACCTATGTCACTATATTCAGCTTTGAATAAAATTATGATTGAAGATGAGAAAAAAAAAAAAGAGTATTGAAGAGGTTGAACTCTTATAACAAATGTGGTGCTTAACGATGAACAGTTTTTCCTCTCACTTTTGTAGTTAGTTTCCTGTTTTGTTGTGTTTTCATCTTTGTGTCTCTCTGGAAGTGTCATAAGTCAAATAAAAAGTTTTTTTTAAAAAATATCTTGCTAAGTATAGACTCTTCATCTTAGGAGTGACTCTTACAGTAGCCCGGTATTATGAAATGTAAATTATTAGACTGTACATGGAAGATTTTTAGAACCTGTTTCATGTTTCTTGAAACACATGAAAGAATGGATAAAAACATTTCATTCTGCTCCCAAGTTTCAGAAACTTTTGATTTGTGCTTTGTCACTATAAAGAAATTCCCTTGTCCTTTGAGATTCCTTTTGTCAGAGACGGCTGTTTTGAATAACCCAAGAAAAATGAAGATAGATACTGGAATGTAACTTTTTTGTGACTGTAGCAAACACTCAGTTACGCTCCCCTGACGGTATGAAAATCATCCCAATGCACAGGTTACTTTTCCTATAACTGATGTACAAAGTAACTGCTGGGTAAAGGTTGAAGTATGCCAGAAATACTGTTCCACTTTAGCTGGTGGCGTCAGCAGTTGCAAGTATTCCTCCTGAAGCTATTACAGTACTGAGACCCCTTTTTACTGCCTCTCCCAGTCATCACATAAAATCCTACCTTATGGAGGTGTTAAGTGGACAGAGGAAGAGTGACTAAAAGCTGTCCTGTCCTCCTCTTGGTCTTCTGAAGAAGCGTGCTGCAATCCAGCCTTCCTCGCAGGAGTCGATAGGGAGTGTTTGTTTCAGCCACACACCAAAAAGATTCTTGTGCTCGAGCATCTGTCCAGGAATAGGGATGCTTCGTGGTCATAGGAGAAGCAGCAGTTCCCTGTGAACTCTTGGAAGAACAACGCTGCCTCTTCCTTACTGTTGTAGTTGTCCCAGGTCAGGCCATGTCTTTGCGTGATGGAGCCTACAGCATGCAGCACCTAAGGAGGAGCCATTGTTTCCATGCAGGACTTCTCAGCAAGCATCAGTAAGCTTGCTCACATTTTTTTTTACTGGAAAATCCTTGAAATCTCTCTCAAATTACATCTACATCATCTCACTTTGCAAATATATAACCCCTGCCTGCAAAGGAAAAATAAACTTCCTGAGTGAAATGGGGTCAGAAACTGAAACCAGCCTTCCCAGTCTGCGGCTGTGAGCCTGCGGCTGCTGCAGCGCAGTACCCAGGTGGCAAGCTGGGCAGTGAGGGGGACCACCAGCAGAGTGCTGGGCCTGTGAAACTTTCTGGAGCAAAGAGACAGCTGGGGGGAGCAAGACTGTGAAGACATAACTAGGATAGCAAGGGCAATAGAGTGGGGCAGGACACACAGGTGGCTGCTGGCTCTGTCGGATTAAAGGCACAGAGGTGAAGAGAGGCTGGGTTGTCGCTTGTGTTGTGTCTGCAGGGGTTGTTTTGCCTTTTGGACAACTTGAGTTCAAGCTTGTTGTAGAGGGACAGTTGGCTTTCAGTACACTCAGTCATTCAGTTCACCCTAGGAAGGCAAATAATGTGCTTAAGGATGAGTTCCATTGTCTAGTCAGTATCTGACTGAAAGTCAGATCTTTACATATGCCTGGGAAAGAAGTTCTTAAACTGGAAAGGCTTCAGTGAGATAGGTATTGAAGCTAATGATTACAGAGTAATTTTTGAACCGTGTTGCTCACTGGCAGCTAATACTTTGAATTCAGAACTGTCCACTGTTAAAAAGAAGGTGAATGATTCTTGACGAAGGTTACAACATTAGCTGGTGCTATTTGGGGAGACACTGGGAGCCTTGTATAAGGTGGGGATTTTGCCAGAAAGTGCAGGACTGGGGAATAGATCTGAAAGTACTCAAAGCTGGGGGCCACATGAAATAATACAGTCTATAAATAGTAAGAATCTGTCCTAGTTTTGGTGGAACGGAATCATAGGCCAGCCATGGTCTGTTGGCCACCACAGCAGTCAGGAGTCAGCCAGGGCAGGTGACCCAAGCTGGCTACAGGTGTATCCCAGACCATGAATGTTTCGCTGGGTACAAAGGGGAAGGTTTGCTGAAGGATGAGGGGTTCTCCTGCTTGGGATCAGGCTCCTCCTGATCCTGATCCTGTTCCTCCTCTTCCTTCTCCTCCAGCTTCTCTCCATCCCTGGAGGGACTCTCATCATACCATTGTGCTCTCGAGGGCTGCTTTCCTCTTTTATCGGGACTGCCATACATTCACTGGGCTCAGTGTCACTTTGTGTCCTTTGTGTTGGCATTGGTCTTGCTGTTTCATTCAGTCCATTTTCATTTCAGCCCTCAGGTCTTCTCTCCTTTTCCCAGTTCTCCTTCTCTGCAGGGGAGAGGTCATCAGGTGATAGAGCAACTGCTGTACTTTGGCCCTGGATAAGGGCTAAACAGAGACACCTGTAAAGTAAAGGGGATGCTATTTCCTGTAAATAAAATCAGAATAAATGGATTGATGTACTGTAGAGTAGTTGCTAATATCCTGAAGTTCCCTGAAGTATATTGAGATATCTGTTTATGTAGCTGAGATGAAAACCCAGCCATTCAAAGTCCCCTGTAGCTTTTGTGCTGTTTCTGGTCTCTGTTTGGACACAGAGCTTTCACACACTCTTCCCAGAACAAGGAGGCGTTTCTGTTTCATACTTGTTTGTTTTTCATACCTGACTTCAATTCTCTCTATCTAGCAGCAATCATGGGAGAGAATATCTGCTCTTACGTTCTCTGTCTTTTGATTTTTATCTTGTTTTGAGAGCATAAATAGATCTCTGCATCAAAACCACTTGCTGAAAGAAGAAATGCAGGTTGCTGCTGTGTGTGATGGTGAGAATAAAAAAGTTTCTCCAGGACTACAGTTCAGTGGTGCTTTGTTAACCAGCACTCAGACAGCGTTTCAGGGATGAACAGTTATAAATTTTCTTTTTGTGGGCTGTTTGGGCAAGTCTCGTTTGTGTGTGTGTGCGTGCTCACGTGTGTGTGTGCTTTTTTCCTAGTTTTGTTTCTAAGCAGCTTTCAAGTTTCTTTTCCTTTATCTCCATAGAGGGGGTTTCGTTTCCGGTACGTATGCGAAGGACCTTCACATGGTGGACTGCCTGGTGCTTCTAGTGAAAAGAACAAAAAGTCATACCCTCAGGTCAAAGTGAGTACATAAATCCTTAGTCGTGCAGAGCGAATGCTAGTGTTAGTAGGATCTTACTGTGTAGCAACATGAGTTTGGATGAAATTACTCAAGACTGACTGCGTTTCAATCCCAACTTTCAAAATTATTTTGAAAAGGAAGTTTTCTTCAGATTTGTGGAGTTATTTTGGCACTGTATATTATCTGGAGCAGGAAGCTTTCCTGCACCCACCACCTCACTGCCCTCGTGCAGCCTACAAGCGCTGTTCCGTAAGGTGCGGGTGTAGCAGGGAGCAAGGACTGAGCTCCTCAGTTACTCCCCTTGTGGCATACTGCTAAGCACAAGTCTGGGCGGTTCTTCCCCTTCACTCTAAGATGCAGTTTACCAAGTTTTCCTTCTTTTTCTGTTCATGTTACTCCTTATTCCATGTCTCTAGGATACTCAGTTCTTAAGGACTTTATAATTCCTTTAAAGTGATGGAAATCTTCTCATTTTAATAGAAGCAGCATTATGTTCAGGTGTTCGCTGAACATTTTTGGGGGCTGCTGTTCCCTGGAAAAAATTCAAACATGTTGATCAAAGAAACATTCTGTGCTAGCACAATATGAAGATTATAACAGTGGTGATTAATCATTCTCAGACTAAAGAGGAACTCTCTTTGCCTGTGGTTCGTGAAGCAAATTCTTCTTCTGTGGAAGCAAGGAAAAGATGTGCTGTGTCTTTTCAGTATTTTTTTAACTTAATGAAAGTCTTAGTGCTGGTATTCCATTACCCATTTGAACTATTGTACTAGAAACTGTCTCATGAAGAGGAGGGTTAATGTATTTCAGATCTGGTGTTATCCTTCAATGTATTTTAATTTTGGTTTTATCTCTTACTCTCCCCTTTAAGAGAAAGGGAGGGAAGAGTGGTGAGCAGTCAGCCTCTGTCTTGGTGCGTGCCACTCCTCAACTTTGTCTGCAGTCCATGTGTAGTTCTGCAGTTCTTGAGAAAGGCTGGAGTTTGGAACAGTTGCATCTCCTTAATGAATCAGTATGAGCATGACTCAATGGAAAATAATCAGCATTGGTTGAGATAGCCCTAGGGTGTTAGTCTTGCAAATTGAGAAGAGGCTGGGAAAGGTGATTTTGTATAGCCTTGCAAAACTCCTGTGAAGAATTACTAGCCCAGGCAAAGGATCTACTTGCTTTTCCCTTTCCTGTTGTGACAGTGGTGATGAACCAATGAATGACATTTCAGTGGTATGTTCAGATATAGAATGACTTACTTCAGTGCAGGCAGCTCTTTGGATTCCAATCCAATCTTTTATTGCTAATAAAAATGACATTTTATAAAGGGTTGCACAATAGCATGTCGCAGAGATATGCAATGAGGAGTTACACAGGCGATGGAATTCCTCTGCGAGTAAACTAGAAAGCAAAACATCTTTGGCTTTCCATCAAACCATCTGTTTTCATTGATCATCAGATTTTAATTTCATCTAAAGCTTACACACACGCACACACATGTGTGTCCCTTCCCCTCCCTCCCTCTCGTCCTACTGTATGCATCTGGGTTTTTTCTAGTACAAATCCTCACATGGCAACACCTGCTGGGAGAGGCTGGCAAGGGAACACAACAAGTAAATTCCTCAAGGCCATTGCTTGTTGGTGCCTGCTCTCGATTCAAGTGGTGCCAGTAAAGACAGAAGCATTTCACACCTTTTCCTGTAAGTCTCTTCTGTGTTTTGTCAAAAGGTGCTCACCTTGTCGTAACTGAGATGAGCACAATTGAAGATTGCTATTTTCTGTTGCCTTGGGGTTTTTTTTGGTTTGTTTTAGGTTTGGTTTTTTTTGTTATTCTTGTGCCAAGGCTTTCACCATAAAGCCTCCATTGGCTGATGACTGTGAAAGGACAGCAGTGTGAGCTTTGACTGTAATATAAAAAGGAGATTTTGTGATAGGTCATTAAACCTTGGTCATGGTGTGGTCAGTGTGGAGCTCTCATTGCCATCTCTCTTCTGCTTAGCCAACTCCACACAGAAAGCTGATGTAATTTACCAGTAGCTACCATGGGATGTGCAGAAAATAGATAAATGCACAAAAATAAGCACTGTGGTCTCCCTACTCACTTTTCTTAGGATTATGGATTAAAGGCCAAAAGAAAACACATTTATCTGATATGACCTCTTGCATAATGTAGGCTGATCAACTTCACCCCCGCTTTTATTTTCCTTGCACCCCGTCCCTAACTTGTAGCTGGGCTGAAGCATATCAAGATGTATCTTTCATTTAAATGCTGGAACCCTGAAGACTTTTATGTCTCTGAGCAAGATGTTTTGGTAGGTAATTACATATCTAACCAGCTCCCGTTTTAGGAGGTGGTGCAGGTCAGGAGACAGTGTAGCAGTTCTGCAGTGTCAGTCTTCACACTTCAAAGAAATCTGTACTGGCCAGTAAGATGAAACCAATTTAAAAACTCTTTGTTTTAACAGCAGAGTCATGACAAATGGAGTCTAGGTAACAGTACTATTTTTGTATAAAATCAAAAATTGGATTCTTTAATCTTTATGGTTAATGGAATTATATTCCTTTGTTTAGCCCTGCTTTTGTTAACAGTAATCCTAATATCATGTACAAAGCATCTTGCATTTATCAGAGGACTTTACTGTTCAAGTAGTTATGGAGAGCAGAGAAGTTGTAGATGCAGAACATGTTGCAGTGAAGTTATATTTCATGACATATGTCATGATTAAAGGTACCTAAAATTCTTCATTTAAATTTCATCTGTTTAGTGTAACACAAAACCTGAAAATTTTGCTGTCTAGAAAAGGTGAAATCAAAGCTCCTGAGCTGCTTATTCATCATTAGCTTTTCATCCAGGGAAAAAACAATCAATAGTACAAGAAGAAAGAATAAAACAGGATTGTCTAATACCATCACCAGGTTACTTGCCTAACTTTTTTTAGTTCATCATCTGCTTGGTTTTATGTATTTGAAAAAAAGCTGTGAGAAAACTTGCACAGAGAATTTCTACTGGCCTTCTTACTTGTTTACTTTGTGTGTTCCTGATCCTACATACCGAGGTTAGCATAGGCATATTTGTGTTTTACACTGAAGTACATGATCCAGTTTTGGGTGTGAAAAGAATTTGACAACATTAGTGGCGCGAAGGAAATGTCCTGAAGTTCATTTCCTTGGGGGCAAATCTACGTGGGTGGCAGCAAACTCAAGTTGCCTGTTCTCATTGAGCTGGATGTAAATCAGCTCCAGCCAGGAGACCGAGTAGGTGATTGCTCAGAGGTGTGCCTGAGCAGATGAGACCTTTTCTCTGCCACAGTTTGGACGTTGTGCAGTTCAGCTGGTGATCAGAGCTGCATGCCAGTTAAGCAGCCCTGATCCCAGGCACCCAAACAGGAGAAGTGCCCATCCACTCACGTCTTGGGGCTATCCTAAATTATACCTCAGTTGGGAGATAAGCATTCTTATTGAAATTGGGGATTTCAGAACATGCTTCAAGTGCAGGAGTGGAATTCATGGAAAATTAGTTAAGCTACTTTGTCGATGAACCTTCTTGGTGAAAAAAGGAGCAGCATATTTGCTTCTTCCCACCCCCTCAGAATTAAATTGTAGAGTGATACACGACCAAGTTGAACACTCATTTAACAGCTGAGAATTAAGGAATAAACATGAGACAAGAGTGAGCAGGCTTTACGTTATAAATCTTTACCCCTCTTAAAAACCTATACTAAACCAAGTTCAGCCAAAGCTAAATTAAGCAAAATTTGTGCTTTTCATGTTATGGTTAATTTGGCTGAATATGAGGCACAACATCCCTTTAGTTGGGCTCCTAAAGCAGAGCACCTGACTCCGTAATTTTGGCATGACAGTGACCTCACTATCAGAGGAGCAGAAGATCTTCAGCTCTAATTGGTTTAAATTACTTTATATTGCTTATTCTTAGACCTCTAAGTAAGTATTCAGTTGTCTAAACAATCCATACCACATCTGAAATATTTTGTCTTAAACTAGCAGCTGTGAAAATATAATGTTTGTAAAAAGTGAGTGATGCCTCATCTGTGGAACACTCTTTGTATGTGCATATTGAGGACAGCACTAGTCACGCTCTGCAGGTTAGGCAAGATTTGGGCTACAGTTGCTGTTACAAAGTGATTGGAAAATGATTAGAAACAGTTAATTTTTGGAGTTGCTGGCTTTGTAGATTTAACATGGTCTTTTCTCCATCATTTGCATTCTGTCTTCGACCAGTTGGTTTCACTTTTTGCTTGTAAGAGTAACTGGAAAAAATATCTTTGAAGCAGGAAAAAATTCTTATAAAGTTTTTGTAAAGTTGCAGAAACTATAAAAAATTGGCTGGGGTCTAGATTGCAGGAGGATGTGAAATAACTGAAAAAACTTTCAACTCTTGTTTTGAAATTGACTCGATTTCAAGTTCACAGGGTCCTTTTAATCTCTCAGACAAATCTCTCAAACAGAAAGAGCAGATGAGTGTGAGCCTGCAGCATTTTAACTTTATCAGATTAGATCAATTGAATGCTGCTTCAGTGCAGGATATAATCACGTATCACAGCTTTGCTCTTCCCAGGAACTCCTTATTTTCTTTTTTCTGCCCTATCTTTAATATGAAGTTCAGTACTTATTTTTTTCAGATCATAGCTCTGATTTTGAGCAGTACGGCACCCACGTGCTGTCTCCCTCTCATGGGGGGTGTGAATTCTTGTCTCAACGCTGTGACCCTTAAGTTTCTGTAGATATTCAGCATTGTATTATACTGTACATTGTAAGGCCTTTGACAGTGTCTTTTAAGTTCTGACATGAAAGATGATAGATATTTGTGTATCGTAGTGCCAGAATATATTTTAGGTTATTCTGAAATTGTGATGTCAATGAATTGAAGACACTGAAAAATTACTTAAGTCTTAATTTATGGTATGTAAAGGTGTTTAACCACTGTGGCTATTTTGCTGGGCACTGAGATAACCTGGGTGTCTCAAAATCAGTAGGAAAGGTTGTCTGTAAGAAATATAGGTGGGAAGCAGTTCAGGGACATTCTGTAGCCTTTGCAGGGTAGGACATCAGCCTAGATGACAAGAATAGTCCTTTCTTGCCTTATGACCTACATAAGGTATGACGTTTTAAAAACTCTTATGTTTTTCCCCTGTGAGAGACTACAAAGATCATGCTGAGCTGAGTAACAGGGGGAGATTGCAATCTGGTTACCACTGCAGTTACATGTTCTGCTTTCAGGGGCTGGAAAGTCCTTGACATGCAGCAGTCCTACCTACAGTTTCACTGTGGTTTCTACAGCTGATGAAGGATTATCTCGAATTTTTCTGATGTGATACTACAACATGTACATTACTCATAATGAATACAATGCCACAGATGTGCTGAGAACTTTATAGCAGGGAAAGGCTTGTTTAGTGAGGGACAAATTGGAAATAATTATTTAAACCCCCCCCACTTGAAAAGCTAATTGTAGTAGTGGTGATGACATGTAGCCCCAAGCTCTGTAATTCTTATTTTCAGATGACTTTTTGTAAGCTACACAGGGATCCCTGCATTTTCCCATGTTGGGTAAATGGTGGAAATGGGAAGCAGTGATTATTGTGCATCTCTGTGTTGTT
>NW_008610350.1:2773-83184 GCF_000691845.1 Merops nubicus | reverse complement strand
GGAATGAAGCACGAGTCCCCTGTGTTCTGTGTTTTAATAACTGCTGCTTGTAAAATGCACACGAGTACAGTATTAGGCAGCTCAGTAGCAGGCAGTGAGTAATGAGAGGACTTTTGCACACCTGTTTCTCCTGGAACAGCTTTTCCACAGTGGGGATTTTTTTTTTTTCCCCTTCTAGCAGTGAATAAGAGGACGGGGATGGCACGTGTTGTACGTATGCAGAGTGTTTCATCTGTGGTGGAATGGGTTCAAGAGAGGGGTTAACTGGAGTGAAGGAAGCTAGTAGGGCTTAGTAATGTGGTAAAATCACGGCAATCCCTGGTTATCAGCATTTTATCAACAATATAACCTTAAGTATTCAGTTCATCACTGATTCATCGCTTTAATGTTTATCGTGATCCTTTTAATACCTCGGTTGATTAGATCTATAAGCTGCTGTAATACAAAGGACTTTGCCCAAGGCAAATGAGAAGAAAAATTAGAGGAGGAGGGAAAAAACCCCAACATTGATAAAAGGGTTAATTAAGTGAGTTGGAAGGGAAGGTAATGTTTGCTTTTTTAAAAGTGGGGTGATTTTATATTCAGCATAATTTGAAAGTGCTGCATAACCAGTAACTGACTTGAAGGGTATTACTTGTGAGGAAAGAAAATAAAGTTCTAAATAATATATATAAAGCAAATAACCTACCAATTAGGTATGCTGTTAGTAATTTTAGGTTTGTTTTTGAGACGTTACTTGATGACACAATTTTAAAGCTATGAAAAAAATATGGTGATTAGAAAACCATAACAGGGGAAAAAATGCTTTGTAGCCCTGCAGCGCCGGCTATACTAAGGCACCGGGTTATAATTCCAGTCCTGCAAATTCTTAGGTGGGGATTAAGCATATATACTCATGTACATTTAAGGGAAAAAATATTTACCTGGATTGGGTAAAATATGTTGATGTAGCATATTGAAGTAGCAATAAATAATTTTTTAAAGTATTTTCAAACTGGGCAAAATAATACAGGGGTTTTGTTAAATATGTATATTTTCTGTATGCTTCTTAACATGTAACGGTGCTTATTGTGAATTCAGTGTACTAATTGAAATTTAAGGAGAGCAATGTGGAGTAACTGGCCAGAATGTAGAACAGATTCATAACTTGGGAAACAGAAGGTTGTTTTCCTTTAGCTTTGTTTTATTTCTTAGCTTTTTTTTGTCACTAATCCTGTCATTTGCATGTCAAGTTTCATTGCAAAAAAGTGTTATGTGGCTTGGGTTTTGTTTGTTTGTTTTTGTTTTGTGTTTGTTTGTTTGTTTTGTGATAATTTAGTACCATTAGTCATTTGCATTTTATGAGGACATACATACACATTTCTCCTATGTAATTTTGTTGTACTTAACTGACAAAAAATACTCAATTAGAATCATTACTGTTTCCATTTAAAAAAAAAGAAAAAAGACAAAACAAATGATCTCACATTTTTTCTTTATATTTCTTTCCAGATCTGCAATTATGTTGGACCTGCAAAAGTAATTGTCCAGTTAGTTACTAATGGGAAATATGTCCACTTACATGCTCACAGCCTGGTGGGTAAATTTTGTGAAGATGGAGTATGCACCGTTAATGCAGGACCTAAAGATATGGTTGTAGGGTAAGTCTGTCAGCTCATTTGTAGAGCTGGGCTAAAGGAGAGAGAATCAAGTGCTAACACTGCAAGAAGCAATACAAAATACTACTAAGAGGCAAAATACTACTAAGGCAGCTAAGTGGAGCAATGGTCTTTATGCTCTGACCTGTGGTTTGGTTGTATCTTAAACAGGAAAATAAATGGGATTTCTGTGTACCTTTGTAGAATTTGCCCTAAGCAAGCTACATAGGTTTAAGCAAATAATTTTCACTTAGAATGTGTAGAGTTTTGGTCTCCTGGTGTGCAGTCCAAATTTGTATTATAAGCCCATTCTTTAACATGTAGGTAGTTTTGACCAAGGAGAAGGGACTATAAAATTGTTGAAGAAAAGCTTTTGTTACCATTTTGATCAGTATTTTACTTCTGCTGAAATCTGCCAGTAGGAATATAATGAAAAGTGTTAAGAAAATAGGGTTAGTGAATTTGAAATTAATGGAAGACACGTATAAACATGAAAATACTAAATGAGTCAAACTTGTAAAGTTTAAAGCAGTAAGACTGTAGCGAAATTGTAGTTGGTCTGTTCTTGTTTAATTTAAAAGAATAATTGTTTGTATCAGTAAGCGGAGCTGAGGCTCCTGTCTACGTTTTCATGCTTAGATCAGGTTTCATGCTGGCTGTGAGTTGTAGTTCTGTGATCTCAAGAATGTCTTTGTTGGTGAAGAAGATGAACTTTAAAAGGCTGAGAAGGTTGGGAGAGAGAGATTCTTTTAACCTGTAACTTTTGATGTCCAAGCCCAGTGCAGTAACTTTAACGAGCACAACAATCTAAATAGCTTTATTTGAAATGCTCCTTTTCATCTTGAAAAGTTTGGCTCATTTCCTAACCTGTCTTGTTTTTCATCAGATGTTTAGAAACAGTTTTCCTATCCTCGGTTGACCCGCATGAACATTTACTTATTGTCTTGTTTTCATACTTCCAGATCTAATTGATTTTTAAATGTGCCTGGAGATTTTTACAAAAGCAGATCTTCTATTATCGAAGTTTTCATTCAAAGGGATACGTGAAGTGTCTTTCTGAATGTCCAGAGCTTTGCTTAAAACACTTCCTTTGGAAGATGTTGCACTGGATTAGCTTCTTAGCTTGCTCTCCAAGTCATTTTGAACAAATGGAGCTTACTCTGAGCAGTTGCTCTGCGTGACAGCCATATAGAGTGGCATATACAATGTAATTACCAAGACAGAGCAAACAAAGTGTGACAACCAGATCTTCAAATGTTTTGTAAGTTGCTTCCACAGTGTAAGTCTGAAAGCTAGATGGGTTACTACTCACACCATGGGAAAATTCTGTGGACCCATATGATTACTGCCATACAGTGGTGCACATTGGACGTGTTATGTAAGCTTGGCTGAATTTTGCTTGCTGGAAAATTTGCCCTTGAGAATTAATAGTGGCTAAGTAAGCCTTATAGAGTCCCTTCATTGACCAGTCTAGTAGCTGCCTCTGTTAAGAGAGAGTCTGCCTGCTGAAGGTTTGGGGTAAAGCATGAAGAAAATGTTTCTCTTGATCAAAATTTGTCAGGTTTTCAAATCTTGGAATACTTCACGTCACAAAGAAGAAAGTGTTTGAAACTCTGGAAACACGCATGATAGATGCTTGTAAAAAAGGATACAACCCAGGACTACTGGTGCATCCTGAACTTGGCTATCTGCAGGCAGATGGATGTGGAGACAGACAGCTAACTGGTATGTAGAAATGATGGCCTGGTTTTATCTGGTCTTTGACTAAAACCAGGTTTAGCTTCTGAAAACACAGATTCTTAGCCAGAAAAGGGCCTTAGGTAGGAAAAGAGCCTATGGCTATGTGCTTTAAGGGGTGATGTGTTGTTGCTGCGTTTTAGGGAATCTGAAGGAAAGTCTTTGCTGTCAACCTGCAGGTGCGCATGGAGCAGCTTCCTTCCACAGCTGCTCGTACCCACCTCTGCACCCATATTTCATTGCTCTTACTCAGTTTAATAAGCTGATGAATAGTCATTTTGCATTACTGCTACAGGACATGATATCCTTAAGCAACCTGGGGACTTTCTTTTGAGAATTTTGTTCAGTCAGCTGTTTCCCCCATACCTCCATAAAACATGTGGCCTACTTTGCCTTCAGGCACTGTATAGAGGGGCCAGCCTTCTCTTTATCACTCTAATAACGGGCATTCAAATGTCCTTAGTGTCAGCCTTTGTCCTTTTTGCAACACTTATAACTGAAAGCAGAAAATAGTAATTTTCTGTATGTCTCTTAGTTACATACCTTATCTTAAATAACATCTGATGCACAAACTGCAAGGTGAATGCAGTATATTGTGAATAGCTGTTCCTCTCTGCTTAACGAGAGAAGCCGATGGATACCAAATGGGAAGGAAAACATTCTCTCACTGTTGCTGCCTTTTGATAGTAATGTTTGGAAAATACTGTCCCTGTTTTTTTATGGGTCCCCTACCCCCTCTGTTAACTCACCTGCCTACTTACTGGTTCCAGAGCGAGAGAGAGAAATCATTCGGCAGGCAGCGGTGCAGCAGACGAAGGAGATGGACCTGAGCGTGGTGCGCCTCATGTTCACAGCCTTCCTGCCGGACAGCAACGGCAGCTTCACGAGGAAACTCGACCCTGTCATATCAGATGCGATATATGACAGCAGTAAGTATATTTGGCTCTAGTTACTTTTCTAATGAGGGGCAGGCTTTTGTATGTACAGAAATGATACATAGATGCTGCTGTGCGTAGACTCATCTAGCCTTGCTGCCTGTCTGCTTTTTGAGAAAGTAGCTCGTGGATAATTGGCCCTATGTTTATCAAGTACATGTGGTATCCTTCCAGATTTTAATAGATGTTGATATAAGCTGTAGAGGAAGATTTTATTTTGCTCTTAGGATGTTTAGTCCTGCCATTTCTATTATGGGGATTTAGTAAACTCACATTCATAAGAAGCGCCTGAATTTTTGCTTAGCTTTCAGTTGTTTTCCATGACAAAGCTTTGTCACTTAAGATGTGAGGAAAAAATTTCTTTGCTTCACTGCTGTTGACAATTTGACATCTTTCAGTTTTGCTGGCCATCTGCTTGTCTTTGCTTTGTGAGGCTAACACAACCAGGGTTCTCAATTCATTTCCTCTAGACCTATCAGTATTTTTATACTTCCGTTACATCCCTCTATTTGTCTTTTGCTAAGTGAATCTTTTCACTTTGTTTTCTCTTTTGCTTTTTTCGTGTCTTACTTGAAGCTTTTCTGTAGCCTGAGTTTTCCTCCCTGTAGCCATGGATTACCATGTTCCTTATAGTCATTCTGTAATGACTCAGAAAAAGTACCATTGTTTTTTTCTTTGTGCAACGCTCACATCTATGTCACTACTTTTTAAGGGCAAAGTCTAGATAAAAAGGTATTGAATGTAACTGCTCTAATGTAGTCTGTTGCTTGCTGTTAATTGTGGGTGTAGTCATGTCGCACAACGGTTCTGAGTGAAGGAACGTGGCGCCTGCCGTTCTTACAGCACATGTGACCTGCAGTTTCTGGGTGAAGAAGCATCTTCATCTGGAGGCTGAGGTGGTTTAGCAGGCCGTGTCTTTAAGGAATCTTGATTTCCATTGGAAATGAGTACAGATTCTGTTTGTTTTCATTATTCTATCTCACACCTGTAAAATGACAGAGAGTATTTGTAAAGAGAAGAAGAGGAAGTACCCACGGAGGTAGAGCATGTATCAAGCCATATATATAAAACCAATTGGAAGTTATCCTGTTGTTCTAATCTGACTATCAAAATTTTGACTCCAACTAAGGACATAAATGGAGAGGAAATTATGTGTGTATGTTTCTTCTGGTTTAAGTTGCTATATAGAGCTCAGTTACTAGTTCCTGAGCTCCCACAGTGAATTCTTGGTTGGTAGTTCCGGGAGAATTTTTTTTTTTTTTTTCTTCCCTTGATATTCTTACTTGGCACCTTCCAAGCCTCTTCTGCAGACCAGACAGAACTTGTGATGGCATAACTGTCACAGCTGCTTTTTACTTGTCAGATGATAGTTCTGTCCTGAGAAGTGATAGGTATGCATTGAGGCCTCTACTAAGATCCATAGAGGTGGAGGTTTTTATCACAGTCCAGTACATTGGCCAAGTTAAGCCACAGTGTGAAGCATTGTATATTGCATTCAAATAGTGAGATACAGGCAGTGTCATGCTGTCAAGAAAGCAGGGAAGAAAAAATTACCCTGTCTGGTAATGTGCTTTTGTCACAAAGTTAGTACTAGTGCTGGATGCAATTCACTGCTCAGCTGCTTTACTAGCGCAGTAGTTGTGCTGGAACTTCATTTTATAGTTCACAGTTCAGCCAAAGCTTAGAGGATACAAGATTGTACCTCTCAGATGAAGAAGTGTTGATTTGTTCATGTTAAAAAACCCACAGATTTGGCCAGTTTGTATTGGAGGCTTGCCTTTCTATTGTATTTCTGTGTGTCGTGCTTGGGTGTTTTTTGAAACCTAAAACTGTTAGGAAAGTAAGTGTTGGTTTGGTTTTTTTTAATCTTTCTTTTCAATAGAAGCTCCCAATGCCTCCAACCTAAAAATCGTCAGAATGGACAGAACAGCAGGATGTGTAACAGGAGGGGAAGAGATTTACCTTCTCTGTGACAAGGTTCAGAAAGGTAAGAGTCCTGGGTCTTGTGAGGCACAGCAGGGTGTTCATCTGGAGGACACGTGGCACCTGCTGTGCCCCCTTAGTGTTCTGCTTTGGCAGCCCAGCACGATTTGCAGGCACTCAGCCTTTCTGGAAGTCAGCAGTCCAGAAAATTAATAAATCAAAGTGGTCTGTTGAAAAGCAATTCAGCTTATGTTACCTCCACAGGGACCATGTGATCACCTTTGTTCTTCTCAAATTTTTACCTGTCTTGTTTGGGGTTTTTTTGTGGGTGCCCGGTGATGTTTAACTCCATTAACTAACACCTGCTCTGAATTATTCTGAAATTTGAGTTTTTATTGTTAAATTTGTGATCATAAAGAGTAACTTTGAGCATTTTCTATTAACCACTAATGGGAACTGAATGTGTTCAGCCCTGCTGCTAAGTAATTTCATTTTATGCATATGCTAAAGGTAGAGATCACCTGGTGTAAGTAGATAGTTCTGACAGGCTTGTTTTGGTAGTTTCTGCTTATGGCTATGAGTGTGTCAGGACTGGGCAGTGTAGATGTGGATGTTTTGGTTTTGGATAGGAAGATTATGGTTATTGTGGTTGGTTGTAGTATTTGGGCTGAACTAAAAAAGACAAAAATGGGAGTGAGGGAAATCCTTAGCATTTTTCAGCTACAGGTAATACCTGGGACACCCTGGTGTAGATGGTGTGGTGGAGCAGGTGCCCCATTCTCACCTGTTTGGAATCAGCCTCTGCACATGTTAAAATCACACTGATGTTTTCTGTTGATACAGGATGTTGTTTTCCACCTCTATTTCTTGCAAATGTTCTTTGACTGCTTAGGAAACAGGGGGCTTTGAAAAACAAAACAAAACAAACCTGTTTTCCTTCAGTAGTGAGTTATACCCTCTGCTGTCAGAAGGACTGAGCTGAAACCAACTCTTTCTTGTGCACAAAATAAATAAATAAATCTGACTCAGTGGAAGCCCTGAGGTGGGGTTTCCCCTCAGCCAGATCGGGGTTTCCCCTGACCTCACTGATCTCAGAATCCTCCTGCCTGAACGAAATTGAGCGAGCAGGACAGAAGGACTGGAAGTGGTGGTTCACAGTCTTGAGACTAGCAGGTGGTGGATCAGGGGAAGGAGCCTGTCTGCTCCACAAGCCTGTCCTGCATCATTCACCCTAAGAGAGAATAGGCTTTTTCTATTCTTTTCTCACCAGGAGTGCTGAGAAAGAAATATGCTAGTGGGATATTTCCCAGCGTCTTCTAAAAATATAAATAAGTAAATACAAAGAGAATGAAAGACAGTTTGTTTATAGAGGAGCAGAAGCCAAATCTCTCGTTTCTGGCCCGTGGTGTGTTTGGGGGGTGAGGGATCACTGCTGACGTGCTGCTCACTCATGCCTTTGCAGTCTCTCTGAGCTGCAGCTCCAGAGTGGCACTCGGCCAGCAGCAAGCGGAACTTCAGCTGGGGCACTTCAGGTTTTGCTACAGTTTTTTGAACTGAAACTGTTGGAGGAGAGAGGGTGGTTTCTACATTTCACACTTCAAGTTCTCCCCTCCCTACGTGTTTGTTGCAAATAAAGCTCCTCTGGAATGTTTTATAGCCCTAGAATAGGAAGAGGTATTGAACCTACTTCCCCTTTTACTGCTTAGTAAATAGAGAGCAACTTCAGTGAAGTCAGTACAATTAAGCTGATCAAAAATGGATGTAAAAAGTGGTTTATTATGTTTTCATGAAATGGATAAAGATAATGCATGTATTAATCCTGTAGTTGCATCCAGCCAAATCTAATGATTTTTTTGTATGAAATAAACTGAGCCAAAGGTTAAGCGAATGCACAAATTTTCTTGTGTTTCTTTTGTTCTTCGCAGATGATATTCAAATACGCTTCTATGAAGAGGATGAGAATGGAGGTATGTGGGAAGGCTTTGGAGACTTTTCTCCTACAGATGTACATAGGCAGGTAAGCAACAGTGCATTGGTCCTTTGCTAATGATTTTCTCTGTAAACTAAGATTATGTTAGTAAATGAGGTGACGGCATCTGTATCCTGCACTACCCTCTTCTTTTGCTGGTTAATTCCTAATAATAATCCAGTTGTAACTGCTCTTTAAAGATGCACATTGGATAATGAGGCAGGTTAGGAATACAGTGCAAGGGAACTGGGAGATGGACCCGTTGCTTTAACATGCACCAGTGTAAGCTGGGACAGGATATGTAGAAAAGATCTCAGGGCTCCTGTGAACACATTGGCAAAGCCACAGAATAGATGCTAAACCATGAGGGGACAGGCAGTGGAGTACTAACATATGTGATGTGGTGATACTTTTCATGGCAGTTCTGCCTTTTCCAGGGGGCTTTAGGTCTTGAATTCAAAAGTGCAACTGAAAACTAAAACAGAAGTTTATTGTCATAGAAGCCTTTTGCTAAGAATTTCAGCTTCCTAAGCTGTGAACCAGCTCCTACAAAGTAACGCAGATGTAAAAGCAAAGTTGTCCAGACCTGTGGTCTGTGATAGACGTGCTTATCCCTTCCTTTGCAGTTTGCTATTGTATTCAAAACACCCAAGTACCGAGATGTCAATATCACAAAGCCAGCATCTGTATTTGTACAACTGCGGCGGAAATCTGACCTGGAAACAAGCGAGCCAAAGCCTTTCCTCTACTATCCAGAAATCAAAGGTAATTCATTAAGCATGCTTTATTGATTGGAAACGGAAACTGCAGGGTCCCTAGGAATGCTTTTAATACAATAGGACTTGTTGGGTAAGGGACTTTGGTTTTTTGGTACTTTTTATTTTTTAGAAAATGGGATATTCACCTCCTTGTTTTGTGCAGAGCTAATATGAAAAGTTGTAGCTCTGTAATGGGTTTGTGGGGTGCCTGTTGAACTGGTAGGCAGTAAATCTGTCATTTCCCAGTGAGGCTTACTCCCTGCGAGTTTCCTATATGCAGACATTGCTTGTCTGTACAGTAGATGGCACTCTGAGTTCCTCTGAGTTTCTGCAAAATAATATCAGAGGACATTTTACTGTCATTACTTTCAGATGAAATCTTAAACCAAAGACTGGTTGGTATCTGATGGGAAAGGTACATATATTGCAGTTCTCTCCTTTTACCATTGTGCCTCACAACCGCACTGATGTTTCTGAGTTTTCTGAGTGCCTGTACTAGTTAAGCAAGCCCAAGACAGTCCTTGTGAGAGCAGGGGAAGTGCCCTTTCCATCTCCTGTGGTAAAGCATTAGGCACTTAGCAGAAGTAGAATGATTGGCATCAGAACTGCTTCCTAAGTTGTTAGTGTAAAGAAGTTTAACTAGCAGATCTGTGCCCTTTAAAGTCCACCTTTGAAACATTTGGTGTGAATGGCAGCAGCAATTGTGGTTTTAAATCTCAGTAATGTTAATGAGATAGAAACACCTTGAGGCCCAAATCAGAATTGGTGTTTTATTGTACTAATCTTCCTGCTTAACAGTTTACTTGCCTGCAGGTTATACTCTTAAGTCCTAATTTCACACATTTTCAGTGCCTAACTTAGAGCCCTGTTGAATTAATATCCTGTCAAACTCTAAAATGTGTGCGTGTCACTGGTAACGGACTCAGGACAGCTGAGGATAGAAGGTTTGGTGGTGGATGTCCAAGTGAATCTGCTTTATACCTATTGTAATAAAATGGTAGAAAACATGTTCACGAGAATTTCAGGGTTGTCAAGAGGATTTTGTGTCAGTAATGATTTCAGGAATCTCTTGCACAAGATTTATGGAAAGTGTACAGCTGCAGAGCAGAGTTGCCAGATTTGAAACTAACTTCTTTTACATGCCTCTGAATGGACTAAAATTAATTCAGTATTGTTACGTGCATTTTCAGATCCCCTACACAACCTAATCATGAAATTTTTTAGGGACTGGTTTTTCTTCCCTGGTTGCAAGTGTCCACACAAACTTAGGCACGTGTACGTGGCTTTTTTTTGTTTGTTTCTCTGACTAGATTGCTCTCTAGAGTTCCCTCCCCTCAGCAGTGTGAGTATGCCTGGTGCGTGCATGCGTGCGGCTCGTGGGTGCCCGGACATAGTGCGTTTGTACTTCTCCACGTGCTGTTTCATGGATGCTGCTGTCTCATTGGGTGCACTGACTGATGTGCCTGTGCATGAAATTTCCTCTTGTCATATGGCTGCTGAAAACTGCTAGGCTATTTAATGAAGGAAAGATATTTTGTTCTTTCCTTACAGTTTTACTGCATTTTAACCCCTCTAATATTTGTATTCCTATTTTTTTGTAGTGCTTGTTATGACACTTTCACTTTGCCCAATCACTGGGATACTTCTTTTAAGTCTTTGTGTTTTGCTTTCCAGAGGGGCTAAGTACTCTTTTTTTACTTATTTACACTGTAAAATACTTAGACTTTTTTTTCCTGCTGCTGCTCAGCATGGTTAGACAATATTATGTCCTGCCTGCAAAGAAAAGATCTCTATTCTAGTGGCTTTTCAGATAATTTAAGTAAATCATTTTAAGCAAACGTTGTTTTCACCATTTCTTGCCATCTTTACCCTTACACAGAAGTTCAAAGGGCACTGCAGGTACTCTGCACTGTTGGAAATCAAAGTGCCTTGTGATTTGCTGGCCGTTTGATAAGGGTCCATTTCTGAAGTAGATCTGCTTAGTAGACCCTGTGCTTGTATTAACCAACAACAAATTTTCTTGACAAGTTAGTGGCCTGGGGCACTTGTCTTGGTTTATGACTTGGCTTCGACATAGAAGAATTTTGGGACCACTGACTTTCAAGGGTCTAAGTACATGAAACATTTTTGAAGGAAACTCTGAGCCCCCTAAGACATCTCTGCACATTTCCTTCCCGGTCTGAGCACAAAGCACCTGACATAACTGAGGAGACCACGCAGGCCTGAGTGAGGCTGTTGCTTTGGTTGTAGACTTGGCACCAGATTTTTTTCTTAGAGGAGTTCTCACTGCTCCCTAACATACAAAGTTGTTCTGTTATTTGGAGCCTGAAGAGAGTTGACTCATCTATAGCACTCTGCATTTTCTTTTGTGAACTGGCAAACTTCAGTAATGCTCTCTGTATGCTCATCCTGTTCTGTGTGTGGCCACCAGCAAGAGTGACTCTTTATCCCACCTGTTCCTTCTAACCCAGATAAAGAAGAAGTGCAAAGGAAACGACAGAAGCTCATGCCAAACTTCTCTGATGGCTATGGTGGAGGCAGTGGCGCAGGAGGTGGTGGCATGTATGGAGGGGGAGGTGGCAGTGCTGGCTCTGGTAAGGCAGCAGTTTGGGGCAAAGAGGGGAAGGGATTCTACTTTGAGAGCAGAACAGATGTTTATTCTGATTTTTAAAATGTAATGTGGATCTTGTCTCCTACGTAGATAAAACCTGACTCTTCCGCCTTTATATCCGTGTTCCTTATTTCGGTCAATCATCTCCTTGTTCTCAAAATATTTCATCATCTCCTTTGCATTCCTACTTGGATATACAGCTCGTAGCAACCTTGGGTTTTTTCCCCTCTTCCTTGAAGCTGAAAGTCACAGATAACACCTTTCTCGTTGAGCGTGTCTGTCAGGAATCCATCACACCTTAGCTTTGTTTCTTCCTGGGGCCTAGAAGGCGCTGAAACTCGTGAGACAGCTCAGCGAAGTACCAGCGTTGGTGCTCTGAAATATAACTGGTTCTTAACTATTTCTGGGACCAGGAGCAGAATTGGGCAAATGAACCCTGTTAGTGCAAAGAACTATTAAAAAAATGAGATACTATTTAGTGAATTTTCTGTTGTGCTCTGTCTGGTGAAGCCAGAGCATCTGAGATGTGGGATCATAAGAGCATTGCTTTGATTCTTGCAGCAGAGCATTAAAATCCTGTAGATCAGCAAACATCTGAACCACAATACTTTTGCAACCCTTTTTTTAGAGCAGGGGACAGAGCAGCAATTTTCAAATTGTTACATGTGTCTTTAGCAACACAACCATAACGTAACACCAGAACATGAAACTGTTGTGATCACAGAGGTTTGAAAGCACAGAGGTAAGCTTCTGAGGTCCCAGATGAGTTTCAGATGAAGCATACTGGTGATGCTATGTTTTTGTGGTCTTACGGATGTTGAGATAGTGTTTCACTAGGCAGCCATCTGGAATTTCTTTGGATTTTTGAAGGATAGGGGACAGTTCACCTTCAGCCTGGAAAAATTCATTTCAGTCAGATGAAACAAAGCATGTGGAAAACAGTTTCAGTTCTTTTGGTTTGATGTTCTTCCAGATGGTGTGTTTTTGTTGCTTTTGGGTGTAATTCTATTAATTCTTAATCTTTTTCCTTTCTTTAGGGTTCAGTTATCCTTCATATGGCTACTCTGCTTTTGGAGGGATGCATTTCCACCCTGGCACGACAAAGTCCAATGCTGGAATGAAACATGGTAACAGTAAAAAAGTTGTTCTTGCTACAGTTGAATTGAGTTTGACCATTTTTATTTTCTTATATGGATGAGCTGAAGTGTCATGCAGGTCTAGTTAAGGATGCTGCAGAGCGCTGGTTTTTTTCTCTAGAATCAGCCTATTTTCTACAACCTCTGGCAGCAGAAGGGTTCATGTAGATTGTACTGCTCTGCTTCTGTTCTCTCCAAGTCTGCTGTAAAGGTTGTGTGCATGTTCCTGTTTACTGCTGACTCCTGAGAAGCAGTTCACCAAAACCCCTCCATGTCCTTCTGTATTCAGCATGTGTTTCGAGCAGGAGCCCTTTTGCTGGCTTCAGAGTGCTGATTACAGGTGACCCAAGGACTAGACTGGAGAGGAGGTATCTTCCTTTGTTGTCACAGTCTGGCACTACACAGTAGCCCAGAGAAATCATGTGAAAGTCAATGGAAAAGATTAAGTTAACAAGGGCATTCTTGGCACCCTAAAATAGGGGAGTCATTTCAGATCTGTGTGTTGAATGCTCACATTAAAAAGTCTCAGTGATGAATTTGCTGTCAGAAAAACAAAAGTGAATCTGAATAATTCTGCTAGATTTCTTGGCAATACTTAAGACTTGCATTCTTACACCATGAAAAGAGAAATGTATCTAGTTTTATATATAAAAGTTTATGTTTAAAGTAGAGACTATCAAAAACATAACATCCCCTTAGAGCAAGTTATGTCACTCTGTCTGTCCAGATGCGTTGGCATCTGGACTATCATGATCCATCAGTGTTTAATGAGAACACCTATCTTAAAGTAGATTTTTGTACTGAGTTCTTTAGGGTTTGGTTCTGGCAAGTTGAGCTTTATCACTTGCATAAAAAAGCAAAAGTATTGGGCACTGATGATACCAATTCTTGTTTGAAGGACTGTCAGATAGCACAACTGAACAAGATGGGAAGAGTTCTGATAAACAAATTGGCAAACGGGACACGAAACCTGATGTGAAAGTGGAAACTGTGGAGCGGAATGAGCGCCCAGCCTGGGGTGATGATGAGGAGAAGGAGGATGCTGCTTCTTCCTCTAAAACTGACGTAAATGAAGCAGATTGGAGGTGGCAGGGTAAGTGAACAAGTAAATGTACTTGGATCAAACTGCACCATGGGCAAAGCTGGTGTAGAAGGCTGGGAAACTCTGTAAATGTCTGCATGCTGTTTTCAAAATATGATAATGCCTGGAGGCATTATCCTGGAGGAAACAGCAGAGATTCCATTCCCCAAATCTAAGGTCCCTCCCCATACATAGTTGTGTAGATAATCTTCCACCTTTGTACTGCCACTGGGCAACTAAGCTTCTGCTTGTGATGCAAGGAGAAGGGAGAGCTTAGCCTGCTGGGCACACTTAGCACTGCTTTATAATAAACCTGTATGAGCAGCACTGAAAACAGTGAAGGTACATGGAATAGAATTCAGCAGTTGACTTGGCTCTTGATATTTGATAGGCTTTAATGGATGAGTAAATGCATGTTGGATTAATTGTGGTGGTATTTCTTCCCCACAACTCTACTGTTAAATTGCATGCAAAGTACTGTTAAAGGTTTGAATTTAAAATGTAAATGTGTCTGTTCCCATGTGACAAATACACAGCAGAATAACACTGTTGGGTAGCCAAGTCTTGCACCTCAAACAAAAGGGGAGGAAGGCAAGAATAGTCAGTAGAAATGGTTTAGCAGCAGAGCTGTAAAATACATGGAGACTACAGATCACCCTTTCCTAGGTAGCCAGATGTCCTTTTCCTGGATTGTTTTTAAACGATTGATGATCACTTTTTTTTTAAAGGATTTAGGTTATAAATCTTCTCATAAAATTTAAAAAACCAAAACAAAATAAAAAAAAATCCGAAACCCCAAACCAACAGTTGGACTAGAGAGACATGGTAGTGGTAGGAACAGTGCAGGAAGAAGTGTTTTGTTCTTGGCTTTTACCAAGTGCAGTGTGATGCAGACCACTTTTGTCATTCCCTCGGTCAGGGAGAGGGCACGTTTCCTTGTATGGATCAGCCCTGGGTGACACTTGGTAGTGGCTTGGGAACCAAAGTCATGTGGTGGATGGATTATGGTTGTAAAAAAATCTCGACTGTGTAGCTTGTTGTGATCTGAGAAAAAATTGTTGATCCTGAGCAAAGCTGAAGAACTTGCTGTTTGCAGCTCTGGTTGTGAAGAATCCCGTGACTGAGTCAGAGAGCAAAATCTTCTGCTGATATGTGAAGAAATAATCATGTCCATTTAGCAGTTGCCAGAGAGGGGCCTGAATTATTGACCTGGTTTCTGAGTAATGAGCACTGTAAGCAGGGAGTTGACTGTTTCTTTTATCTGTTATAACGATGTGAAAAAAGACGATTTCAAGCTCTGGATTAATATGAAGAATAAGATGCAGAAGAACAGGCTTCATGAAATAGATACTGCAGGCTAGAACATTTGATATTAGAATAAAATATGCTATCTTGTAGTATTTTGACAGATACATCTTCTGTGTGCTTGATATGGGAAACCAGGGAGATTCAGCATCTAGGTTTTTTGTCTTTGGAAATGTCTATAATGAGAAGACCGAATTGCTTAACGCCCTGTACCCTGCCTGTGTGTTCTGAACATAACATCTATTTGCTGCTATTATTTAGTGTTAAGAAGTAAATAGCAAATAAAAATGTATCAGCCTGGGCACAGAGTATAGGAACCATGGTGATGTACTGGCTAGAACAGTAGGCTTCATGGGTAGCTGAGTAAGTCTTTGGCTTACAGAAGTGATGTGTTCCTGGGCAGCAGGGATATGCCTCTGACCCAGTCTTTATGCCTGGTTTTGTGTAGCTGGAAATCCTGAGTGTTCTCTCCCTGGGTGTGCTTTAAATTACAAAGTCTGGTTTACTTATTTGTTCTTGGCAATTTCTAACCTTACAAGGTTTTATAGAAACATGAAACTGGTCCAAATACAGGTTGGTTTCAGATACTGCTTCCCAGAATGATGGCTGTGGTTTGAAAGTTCATGGGTTTCATTTTTGCTAGTTTCTTGCTGATACAGAACCACAAAGGTATTGACAGAGCAGCTGGAGTGATGTTTTTCCACAAATTAGTTTCTTTCCTCCCCTTTCTGCCTTTTGCTTCTCTGCTGTGACAAATTCTATCTGAAATCTCAGTGGTTGTACCTACTGTAAGTCTAAAATGAGGATATTACAAATAGTAAATATTGTAAATACTGGCATGTTTTGAATAGGTGAACAGACTGTTGTTGCTGCTGCTGCTGTAAAGCAGAAGAGTCTGCATGAGTCAGAGAGGGGCACAAAGCCCTGTGCTCATTCCATGGCTTTTCTGTGAGTTTCTGGGCAATATCTGAGAGGTCACTTAGGTTTCCTGTGCCTCAGTTTCCTCAAGTCCAAACTACTCGGAACTGCACGGGAGGTTCTTTTAAGCGCTCTATGGACAAGAGTCCTTAAATGTCACTTGCATCTAAGCAAGTCCAAGCTCCTGCTCCCTTTGTCTCATTACACACAAGTGTATGTCAATGCCATTCGTTCGGGGCCGCCCACACTGAAGGTGGCTTCCATCCTGCTGCCTGAACACTCAGCAGGCACCTAGGTTTGGTCCCAAGGGATTCATTCACTCTGTCCTTGCCTCTTGGTGGAAATTAGCGACCCGTGTCAGCGAAGCAGCGGATAATGCTTGGTAGTCTGCACTTTGTATTTCTCTGGTGGCACAAGCGCCTGTTCAAAGAAGGTGGTGTCGCAAGGAAAACAATTAAACTGATGAAGACAAAACTTGTTGTTGCAGATGGTCTGTTCCTGGAGAAGGCCATGCAGCTTGCCAAGCGTCACTGCAACGCTCTCTTTGACTATGCTGTGACTGGAGACGTGAAGATGCTGTTGGCTGTTCAGCGCCATCTCACGGTTGTCCAGGATGATAACGGAGACAAGTAAGTTGGTTGTACTTACTGGGTTCAAAGTCAGTTTTTATAAGGCAGAATGGTGCAGTTATTTTGTTTTGTCCCTTGTGGGTGCTGTTCACGAATTGCAGCACTGCAAATCAAATAATTATCATTCTCCTTTGTGCTGTCTGGGAGAGGCACAGCTGCTATTTAGACACATTTACTGCATTTGCAGGAAAGTCACTCACGTTTGCCTTTTTCTTTACTTGAGATCTTGACTGACCATGAAGTGCTGTGCTTGCATCACGATACACAGATAATGGAGATAGAATCATAGAATGTTTTAGGCTGGAAGGGACTTCTAGAGGTCATCTGGCCCAACCTCCCTACACAAGCAGGGACATCTCTACCTAGGTCAGGTTGCCCAGGGCCGTGTCAAGCCTGACCTTGAAGGACTCCAGCGTTGGGGCCTCCAGTACCTCTATGGGTAGCCCATTCCAATGATCTATTACTCTTATATTAAAGAATTTTTTTTTCTAATATCAAGTCTAAATCTATCCTTTCCTCATTTAAAACCATTGCTCCTTCTCTTATCATTACAAACCCTTTTGAATAGACTTTCCCCCGCCTTCATGTAGGCCCCCTTCAGGTACTGAAAGGCCACTATAAGGTCACCCTGGAGCCTTCTCTTGTCGAAGCTGAACAGCCCCAACTCCCTCAGCCTGTCCTCATAGGAGAGGTGCTCCAATCCCTTGATCATTTTGGTGGCCCTCTGGACTTGCTCCAGTATGTGTACATCCTTTCGGTGCTGGGGGCTCCAGAGCTGGACACAGCACTCCAGGTGAGGTCTCACCAGGGCAGAGTAGAGGGGCAGGATCACCTCTCTTGACCTGCTGGCCACACTGCTTTTGATGCAGCCCAGGATGTGATTTGCCTTCTGGGCTGCGATTGCACATTGGTGGCTCATGTCCAGTTTTTTATCCACCAGAACTCCCAAGTTCCTTTCCATGGGACTGATTCCGAGTCCTGTGGAAGAGATCCTGAGGAGATCCTCAGCTTTGTGCTGAAGGAGAGTGCTCTGATTGTATTCCACGCATGTCCATAAGTCTTCATAGAAAGCCTTAAGTTACAGATACACGAGGAGCTGTAGAAACAATAGCTGGAGGGTCCATGCCGTTTTCTCCCACTGACGCCAAGTTCATCCCAGAGGATGGTATTCTGCTTATGTCTGTACTGCACTGTTACCTCTCAGGAGACTGTGTGGATGTCTGTAGCAGACTTGGCTGCTAACACTTGCGTATCCATCCTTCGATAATGTGATCAGGAGCAGAAGTCTATTCAGTTATTCCTCAGCTATGCAGATGCTTTGGGACTCCAAGTGTGAAATGCAAATGCAGTTCAATTGGCTCTGAACACGTGCAAAAATACTTTTTTTGTTGTCACATCCTCACTTTTTAGCTCCCAGGCTTTGGGCAGGCCCTGTGCAATCACTTCTGTTTCTTTAAATTGCAGTATTTTATACAGTAGAAGCCATATAAGCCTTAAGGTGTCCAGCTAGATGGAAAATTACAGCCAACACAGACATCCTATCCCACTGTTCAGCTACTCTGTGAGAAGCTACTACTTTCACTCTGCTTTTGGTGAAAATAGGTCTCAGATTACTGATAAAGAACAGCAAAGTGAGCCATACCTACTTTACTTGCTTTGCTTTCCAGTTGGCAACCTAATATCTGCTTTGAGGAAAGCAGGTTATGAACAAGACAGGAGCTAGCAAAGAAATTGGCAGTTTGGACAGTTCAGCTTCTGTGTTTAAAAAAACACGTCAAAACAGTGGGGGTAAAGGAGTATTGAGCAAGTAGGACCTGCATTTAAATAACAATAAGGTGCCTCTCTGATCTGGACTTGCAGAGCCTTCAGCTAAGTCTGTTTTTTTCAGAGTGATAGTAAACAGTTGTTCTTCCCAAATCAAGAAGTAGCTGCAAGCATTTGAGGCTCAGGCTTGTTTGCCTTTCTCCTGGGATGGGTATTAGTCTGTGAGCATGTAATACATCTAAATTACTCTGCAGCTTTTTAACAAAATAGAGTTTTGGTGACTACAGGAAAGAGAACTAAAAGTAGTAGAAGAGCAAATTTATTTCTCAAGTGAGATTTGGAAATAAAGCGTCAGCATAATAGAGCATAATAAGAAGCATCTACCAGAGAGCAGAGGGACAGCTCTTTTACAGTAGTGGTGGTGGGACTGTTTGAACAGCACAAGAGAGCTGAAGGTGGCAAAGTGCCATGGTGCTGCCTATGGCAGTGTCCAGAGCCAATAAAGCAGGCTCCTCAAAGATAAGTTTGGGTTAGAATTATTTTTTTTTTCCCCCTCTTTGAAATACCTTCTGGTTTTGAATGCTCTTAGTCTCAATTTTAAGTCAGCTCGATGCACTGAATGGCAAGGATCTTTTTCTTGTTTTTCTGACGAAAGCGTAGATGTGAGTATATTCAGGTAGTTCTGGACACCACAACAAACACACCACATGTCCTGTGTTGGTGTTGTGTGTCAGCAGCAATAGGCTAAAAAGATGAGTCTAGAAGTTGGCCAGCATCTCTTAAAGGAGAGCTTGGCAAGATATGTTTCAAAACAAAGGGCTTGACTTTGAAATGAGGTCTCCAGGGAGCAAGATGAATCAAGCTCTGTTGGAGAGGTGTGATGGGATTCACAATCTGCTTTTTCCCTGGTGTTTTGCAAGAACAGCTACTGTGGTCCATGGTGAGAGACTTGGCTCTGGAGAAGAGCATGGGAAAGGCCATGGCATCAACCCAGTAGAAGTGGTGAAGTGTCTTGCTATGCATGTCATGTCCCAGAACAGGTTTTTCCTTTGGCATGATGTCTCTGGCCACTGCTGCAAATCCTGTGGCTGTTAGTCACCAGGCCTGAGTCCTTTCTGTTTGAAAATGAAGAAAAGAAAACCCCACAGACCTGGGGAAACCCCCAAGGGAAAATCTGCTTTGGTGGAGGCCACAGAGAGGCCTGTGGAAATTCTGTAGGAAGGTTTTGACAGTAAGAGATGTTCATGTACTGCATAATTCAAACCATGAAAAAAAAAAAAAAAAAAAACAGCAAAGAATTTGGGGGTTTTAAGAAGTTTTGAAACAATTATTTTGTGCTGCAAAGTTTGTATTTATTAGACTAGTAGTTAAGTTATGCTCAGGACCAGTAAAAGCCATCCTGACTCTGCTTTTGTGATTGAAAGGTTAAACACAGTTACTGTCTCACTAGCTTTTTATAATGTTGGGATTCATGTTAAGTGTTGCTATTTAGGGCTGAAAACATGACCTTTAATGGTCAAGTGTTCATATCAATTAGAATTCAATCAGATCTACAGCAAAACCTTAAAATCTTTATAATAAGTTTGAAAATAATATGTATTTTTTTAATCTGTTTTATTTGTTTGTTTCAGTGTCCTTCATTTAGCAATTATCCACCTTCATACGGAGCTGGTGAAAAACCTTTTGCAAGTGATGCCTGATGTGAATTATAATGACATCATTAACATGAGAAACGACCTTTATCAGGTGCAAAACTGTGGTGGTATAAGTGTTCTTGATTGTTCAGCCAGTAAAAAAGCAACTGCACAACTTAGACTCTCTTATTTTATTTCTGTTGGTTGGAATGACCCCAGGTCAGACTGTAAAGCAAACAAGTTTAGAAGCACAGTGACATATTGTAATATGACATATTGACATATTTTCCTGCTGGAAAAGCAACAGCAGGTTTTCGGTGGTTCAGGTGTTAACAGAAACATTTCCATGGATTAATTATAGAACAGGCCAAAAATACAAAAATCTTCAGTTCGTGTCTTTATTATTTGGCTTCTCTGTTACTGACCCAGCAGTACGGAGTGCAGTGTGCCAGCTCTGGGCTCTTTTGACCTTTCTAACATAGGAGAACTCGGGATTGTGAGTCAGTTGCTGCATCATCTGTTATCTGCAGGCTTGGGGAAGCAGTAACAAATGCTGACCTTCCTATAGGCGGGGTGGTATTTGTGCTCATCACATCAGCATCAAGATTTCCCTTTCATTTCGAGATTCACATTATAGCAAAAAAACCAATAACAAAACAAACAAAGAAAGCCCATCCCCATATCTTTTACCTAGTTGGAAGAGAACTCATAACTGCCAGGCACAATTCTGTCTCCTCAGCTTCACCTGTGACAGGGTCTGAGCTCTTTGTATTGCAACTGAGACAGACTTCATAAAGAGCTGGGGAAACCTGCCTGGAAAAGAATCTCTTTTCAGCTGTGCACACCATTCAGTTGTCCCCAAAGCAACCAGCTGGACATTATCCTGCAGCTCTCAGACATGTGCTGTTTCTTCTGCTGTGAACAGTAAAGGCAGGTTTTTATTCTACACTGGTAGTCCCAGATGGTTTGTTTGGACTTTTTTTGTTCTTTCACATTGCAGTTTTATGTTAATGTAAAGCAAACCTGAAATGTGGAGGCTGATGAAAGCAAGCAGAAGACTCTGAATTGAGTTCTGTGCCCCTGCTTAACAAAGCTGTGCTCCACACAAAGTAAATTTCTACCAGGACCTCTACAGCTAGTCCTGCCTTCTACTTAAACCTTAAGTTGGTGGTGGGAGGGAACGTAGGCTTGGGATAGAATTTTCCTTCTGTACAGATATCCTGAAAGCTGAATTGTACATGCATGTAATTATGTAACTGCAAATTTGTTGACAGCTATATTGACAAACATGAGTTTATTGTAGAGAGTTGGAATTAGTGTTTTTTATGGTCTTCTGTTAATATAAGGATGATACAGAGATGGAATCTTCAGCAAGTTTTAGGTTATTTTAGTGTTGCAAATACAGTTTCCCAAGCCTTACTGGGACGCTTACTGTTTAAACCCATAGACTTCTGAGTGTGCTCTGCACACGGCTGCTCACTGGCAGGAATGTCAGGTCGCAGTGTACAGTCTGCCTTTGGAAATACTTGAAACCTCTTGGCCTGAGAGCCTCCCGGTGCTGTTGGTGTCTTTGCACAAGAGTGGAGAATGTGCAAACAGAATGGGGCCGCTGGCCATGCCCCATGTAAAGGCAGAGCTGTTCTGTACTTGGGCAAATGTGCAGACCAGCAGGAAGTTCTGCTGTGCCATGGTTTGGAGGGATAAGGAAATGCTCAGCACGTGGCTGCAGACGCCCCCGCGGGGAGCAAACCAGAGCGTGGCTCCGTGCTGAAGGCAGGTTTGAGCAGCCCCTGGGAAGTGCCAGTGCTCCCTCTGTGGCACCAGTGTGGCAGTGGGGCAGCTGGAAGCAGGGTGAGAGTGTCTGAAGGGCACAGAGATTAGCTCATTTCCGGAGTCCCCTTGCACCACAGTGCTCAAATAGCCAGGTCAGTGCCCTGGCTTATAGAGGAGGCAAACTACTGTTCCTTCCAAAGCCCAGCTGATGACACCTGACAGGCAGCTTTTACTTCCAGTAAGTAGAAACCCTGTTTGTAGTATACAGTAGAAAAAAATGGGTGCATACCCAAGCTTTTAATTCCTGTTAGCTTTGAACTAGAGTAACGCGGTCTTACACCAGGCGCTTTGAGGGGTTTAGAGATTTCTGTAAAGGTGACGTAGCTGTTGCTTCCCTTCTCATGGCTTGCCTCTGTCACTTCCAGACCCCCTTGCACCTGGCAGTAATCACAAAGCAGGCAGAGGTGGTAGAAGACTTGCTGAAGGCTGGAGCAGATGTCAGCCTTCTGGACCGCCATGGTAATTCTGTCTTGCATTTAGCTGCTACTGAAGGAGATGACAAGACTTTGGGTCTACTCCTAAAGCATAAGAAGATATCTTCGATGATTGACCTCTGCAATGGTGAAGGTATGTAAAGGGAATGACTGTATTTTACACTTAGCTATGGGACAAGCACACCTCAGCTCCTGCCAGCAGTATTTCTGCACAGGTAGATACAGACCTTGGAAAAAGCATCCTTCCCCATGTTGAGTGTGCTGTGCTTGTCTTCTATATGCCTGTGACTTGTAGGTGTGAGAACACAGAAATTAAGGTTTTCTGGTTGTGGAACATAAAGATTGGTAATGGCCATGTGACACAGTATGGATTTGAATTTTTATTACTGTATATTCTCTTTTATCTCACAAAATTTCAAGCAGTGTGCTCCTCATGAGATACCTTATGTCAACACTGGTTTTTAAAAAAATCCCCCCCACCCATGGAAGAAAATGTTTCTTCCTCCTGTGTAGTGAATGAAGTCCTCTCAAAAATAATGTTTGGACCATCGCCAAATTTTGTATCTGGTACTTCAGGACCATACAGAAGTAGAGCCTATAAAATCACCACAAAGGCAGAATTCTCCCATCTTTCAGTGGCACAGGTCATTTGAATTTAGTACTCCTGCTCTGGTAGATTTTAGAATGTCTGACCAAAAAATGTCATTATAGGATTTAAAAAACTGTGTTAAGTTCCTCGGAGAGAGGGGTTTTTTGTTTATTTGATTGGTTTGGAGTTGTTTACATGGTTTTTAAATGCAAGTCTTTATTATTCTCTTTCTCAGCTGGTGCAGGTGGTCTTGAGGTGATCAGGCAGCATGGCCTTAGAAGAAGAAGATACTAAAATGTGCCCATTACTCTCCAGACCATTTGTAGAAGAGATTTTCAGTAGTGGATGGGGCCAGTGCAGGGTACATATTTCTTTAGTACCAAGATGCAAGTTTTCTTTGTAAGGCCGCTCTCCTTTGAGGCAGAGATGCTCTAATATGAACTCTTTAGTTCCTGCCTTCTGTTCCACTTTATAATCTGCTGGTTTGTTTGTTTGTTTGTTTTTTTCACATATGGCTTTGACTCTCCATCAATAACACAACTGGTTCCAATTTATGCACAAAGAACATTTGTATTAGGGCTATGTTTTAGTGTATAAGCAGGCAAAAAAGTCACTTCTGCTCAGATAACTACAGGAATTCATTTTACGATTCTTACAGATGCAGCCACTTCAGAACTCCTTACTCTAGACAATTCTGTATTTTTCAAATATTAATGCACATGACGGCTGGGTTTTTGTTTGTGTAGGTCTGAGTGCAGTTCACATGGTGGTGATGGCAAATAGCATGTCCTGCCTCAAACTGCTGATTGCTGCTGGAGTGAACATCAATGCTCAGGAACAAAAATCTGGCCGAACGGCACTGCATTTAGCTGTTGAACAAGAGAACATCCCTTTGGCAGGCTGCCTTTTGCTTGAGGTAAGGGCAGAATTTCTTTCTCCCAAGTCTTTTCACTTACATATTTAAAAAGTCTTAAAAAGTCTTTAAGTGCTTCAGAGGAACAGAAGTAAGGGAAGAGGGGTGTGTTACAGTTTATTGACTTCATTACTTAAATTGGTATAATGGCAAAATTATTGCTAATGTTATTTGTTATTATTACTTGATTAGCACTTGCTGGTGAAGTCTTAGCCCAGGTTGAGGGATTCATTTTGTGACCCTGACCTGACCGCATGTACTGGGTTTAATTTGCACTGAGTAATCCCAGCAGCCAGTGACACTGCTCATGAACAAGTTCATCATCACTTCTTCTGTGTGAAGTGGGATGTGTATACAGATGTGCATCATAGAGTTATGTAGATCTAGAAATATTTGTCTCCTCTCTCTAACACCTTGAGGTTGGTGTGCTTAACTCCACACATGCGCAGCTGTGGCTGTCCTCTGTATCCGTGTGGGGGTGTGCCACCGGCCTGGCCACCCGCTCTCCTCAGGAGCAGCAGGAGCAGGGCAGAGTGGTTCACACTCCAAACGCCACAGGTACTAGATGGCAGAACTCTCACCTGGATGTTCTGCCAAAATGGGATGCAAAGTGGCTTTTACCCACCTGACCTGTTGGGGTTCTCTGTGCTGTGCCTCCCGCCGTAACACCGGAGCACAGAGCACACCGAGAGCTGTAGTTACTTTCCAGCTCCTCCTTTTCGGCCAACGATTGGAGTTGAGATGTGAAGAGGCGTGGAGCACGGCTTATTTGCACAGTAGCAGAATTTAGGCAGACGTATACAGTACAGCCACAGAGACTCACATGAGTAGCACTTTCATTTTTTGTCATTCAATGAAAACTTAGGGTGATGCAGATGTGGACAGCACTACATACGATGGGACAACTCCTCTTCACATAGCAGCTGGAAGGGGCTCTACAAAACTGACAGCAGTTCTCAAAGCAGCAGGTAAGAAAATAAATATTTGCCTGGAGAGTTTGCTTTCACAGTGACAATTTGGGTTAGGAGGCTGCAAGCAGAACAGAACATGCCAGTGAACTTGTTTAATGAGCAGAAGAAATCAGATGATAAAAGCACGAACATTTGGTTTTCCACAGGAAAGTCCTATTTTCACGTGCTCTTTAGCACCATCTAATGGCTAAAAAGCAAATTGTTGGTGGTTTTGGAAGGTTTTTGAGTATTTCTGTGTAGTTTTTTTATAGCTGAAGAAGCAGAGAAGAGACCTCATTACATAGTTGGGATAAGTGTTGGACTACTTTAAAAAAAACAAAAAAAAATAGGTCACTGAAATAGGAGCTCGTTAGTGTCTCTTATTTCATATCACTGTGGAAGAGTTAGTTTTGAATACTTTTTGGAACATTTTTTTGAATTCTATTTAGACCTGATCTTTCTCCTTTGAAACAGAAATCCAAGCCTGCCATTGCTCTGCCACCGTGCTTGGTTTTTTAATAACACCTACGCTCCCTCTGACACTAGAAAAAGAACCACACCATTGCTGCATCACATGCATGCTACGTGCTCTGCGAGCCAGGAATGGGGCTGGAAGTCAGTGGAGAGAATCATAGCTTGCTTTTGGGGCCCAAACACTCTCCTTGTCATTTTTACCCCTGTCTATAACACACAGTATCACAAAAAAGCTCTTTGCTGAACTTAATATAAAATGTAACTTGGCCTCAGTAACTAAATTAGATGTTTTGCCATTCAGAACTTAGAATACATATTTTAAATATTGTTGAAAGGCAACTTGAAGGCTTTTCTTAGGAATTTCTTTTGCACACTTGGTTCTTCAGGTGCAGATCCTCATGCTGAGAACTTCGAGCCGTTGTTTGACGTAGACAATGTGAAAGATGATGAAGATGATGATGAAGGGATTGTGCCTGGAACAACACCACTGGATATGGCAGCCAACTGTGAGGTACGTGGTCTGGTTTTTTTTACTGTTTGGGGTTGTTTTTTTAAATAGATAACACTAAATGTTAGTTCAGCTCTCTCAGCCCACTCCTTTCACTGCATCCACAATCATTTCAATGGTCAAAAGCTACTAATTTGCTCTGGTTGGGCTGCTTGTAATCAAAGGCCCACACTAGAGATGCTCTCTAGTGGGTTTGTTTGCTGCACGTTCTTCAGAATCGCAGAGGTTGTGTGTATGGAAGATGCACTCTCCTGTGCTACCCAGGCAGTGGTGGGGCTGCAGGGCCAGTCCTGAGCCGCTGATGAGGTGCGAGTGTACGGTATGAGCAGTTAGCATCTCCAACCATGTGGAGCTGTGGGCTAGTACCACCCTTAGGTAAAAATCTAACCCAAACTTCTAAATTAGTAGCTGCAGGCAAGCAGTAACTCCTCACTTAGCCATTGCTACTGCATTTAGGATATCGAGTAACAACAGGACTAGGGGGAATGGGGCAAAGCTGGAAGTGGGCAGATTCAGGCTGGATGTGAGGAAGAAGTTCTTCATCATGAGAGTGGTGAGACCCTGGAATGGGTTGCCCAGGGAGGTGGTTGAGGCCCCATCCCTGGGGGTCTTTAAGGCCAGGCTGGATGAGGCTCTGGGCAGCCTGATCTAGTGGGAGGTGTCCCTGCTCATGGCAGAGGGGTTGGAACTGGGTGATCCTTGTGGTTCCTTCCAACCCTGACAGATTCTGATACTGATTCTGTTCGAGCAGGGGACTTTAGAGCCCTAATGGCTCAATGGTTGGACTTGATGATCTTGGAGGTCCCTTCCAACCTAAAGGATTCTATGATTCTATGATTTCTTTACCGCAAAGTCTTCCTCTGTAGCTTGAAAACAGTTGCCTGGTGACAAGGGAGGTTAACTTCTCAAGATGGTGTGAGGTTCAGTAAGGCCAAGGGCCACGTCCTGCCTTTGGGTCACAGCAACCCCGTGCAACACTACAGGCTGGGGGAAGAGTGGCTGGAAAGCTGCCTGGTGGAAAAGGAGCTCGGGGTGTTGGTTGACAGCCACCTGAAGATGAGCCAGCAGTGTGCCCTGGTGGCCAAGAAGGCCAATGGCATCCTGGCTTGTATGGCCAACAGAACTAGTATGGCCAACAAGACCTGGGAAGTGATTATGCCCCTGTACTCGGTACTGGTGAGGTCACACCTCCAGTACTGTGTTCAGTTTTGGGCCCCTTCCTACGAGAAGGACATTGAGGTGCTGGAGTGTGTCCAGAGAAAGGTCTAGAGCACAAGGCTTTTGAGGAGTGGCTGAGGGACCTGGGGTTGTTTAGCCTGGAGAAAAGGCGGCTTAGGGGACATCTGATCACTTGTTACAACTACCTGGAAAGGAGGTTTTAGAGAGGTAGAGATCAGTTTGGTCTCTCAAGTAACAAGCATTGGGACAAGAGGAAATGGCCTCAAGTTGTGCCAGAGGAGGTTCAGATTGGATATTAGGAAAAGTTTCTTCACAGAATGTGTTGTAAAGCAGTGGAACAGGCTGCCCTGGGAAGTGGTGGAGACACTATCGCTGGAGGCATTTAAGAGACATGTGGATGAGGCACTTAGGGACATGGTTTAGTGGTGACCTGGCAGTGCTGGGTTAATGGTCAGACTTGACTTGATCTTAAAGGTTTCTTCCAACCAGAACAATTCTATGATTCTGTAAGATTTCTTCCTCATGCTTTGCACAGGTATTCCCCAGTATCTTTAGTCACACTGATCCTGAGACAGAAAAAACTTCCCCCTTACAGATGGAATTAGGGCTTTATGCAATACTACTGGGACTTGGCAAGATAATGGACATTAACCAAGCTTCTGCTAGAGACTGACTTTAATGTATTCTTTTAGGTGTATGACATATTAAATGGCAAACCCTACGAGTCAGCAGCAGTTTCAGAGGACTTACTGACACAAGGTAATACCTATAAAGAAGACTGGGCAATATCCCTCTAGCAACTGAGTAGTGAAGGGGTACTTACAGAAAACATTGTCCTGCAATGCTTGTAATTAAAATGGGTTGGGAGAAGAGGTACCCTCCCACCCCCTCACTCATGGAATGAGCATGATGCTGTGAAGAGGGGGATCACGAGGACATAAAGGGACACAGTTTCAATATTACAGCAATACATTAGTAAACACTGGGATTGATGGACACTAAAATACTCTGTTTTGGCTTTGTTTCTGCTTAGAAATGAACTGGTTCAGGATTTGGTTAAATAATAAACTAACATATTTCTCTGCTCCCCAGGACGTTTGAGACAGCTGAATGAAAGTTCCAAGATGCAGCTTTACAAACTATTGGAATCGCCCAATCCAAACAAAAACTGGTCCACGCTAGCACAAAAACTGGGGCTTGGCATACTTAATAATGCCTTCAGGTTAAGCCCTTCTCCCCCCAAAACTCTACTAGATAACTATGAGGTAACGTGGCCCTAACAAGTTATGAAGAAACCACTCACACATGCAGAGAACATTGTCCTCCTGCATGGTGAGATAGTGCAGCCTTTTGGTTTTAGCCAGCCTGGGTGATGGTAAGCATCTGGTATCTTCTCTCATAGGTTTCTGGTGGTACACTTCAAGAGCTGATTACTGCTTTGAGACAGATGGATCACACAGAAGCCATTGAAGTCATTCAGAAAGCACTGTCCATCTCACAAAGCCCATCTCACCTGGAGGACAATACAGCTACAGCTCTTCCATCATCATCATCACCACCCCCCACCTTTGCAAACGGAGAGACAGGTAAAATTGACAGCAGAACAGTGAGCGCTTTATTTAAGATGTTTTCCCATTTCTCTCCCCGGCCCTGGACTGCTGATAGGTTGGGTAGTTTCTCACACACAGTGCCTGGGCTGCTTACCTGTTTCAGAAATATTTTACTGCAGCACAACTTGCTCATTGTAGGCATTTGCTAGGCCTAGAAGAGAGGGGAGAAATGGGTCATCTGCATCCATAGCCCTGCATTACAGTATTTGTTAGACTGCCTCCCTTTTCTAAAACCAGACATCTGCCATTTACTGATGGTAACTCCTCTGAGGTACTGAGGATAAGCTTCAGAAGACAAAGCAAGCACTGGTCTCCCAAGCCTGTACAAGCACCATTACCTTTTGACTGTTTTTTCCCCTCATATCTAGACAGAAAAAAATGGTTTGGGTTCATAAACCCAAAACAGCCCCATACTCTATAGGCAGAGAAACGGGACATGCTTTAGATTACAAGGGACCTCCAGCAGTTGTGCTTCTCCAACTGCCTCCTCAGAGTGGGGCCAGTATAACATTGCATGAGGTTGCCAGTATATCCAGTTGAGTTTTGAGCTTCTTCAGTGATGGAGATTGGACGGTGGTTTGGGGCAGGGGACTCTACTAACAAACAGAAAAACAGAGGATGTGAGAAGACAGTGAGTCATCAGTGATGTTCAGTTACCGCTTGGCCTTATTAAGTAACAAATCCCTTTTTCTCCTGTTGCCCTGTTCAAACATCAGTAGTGCTGCTGCCAGCAAGCTAACGTGGAAATTTACACCTTATGTGGAAACATTGTAGATATTTTTGGAAAGCAAAAAGATTAACAGTAACACCATCCTGGTCTAACAGTGCAAGTTTACTCTATAGAAAAAATGTTCAGTCAGGGAATGAACCTTCACACCTCTCCATAAAGGTGCTTGTTATACATATTGCCCCTTTAGATTAATTTTGAAGGGTAAGAGGGGCTCTGCTGCTTTGCAACATGAAGGCACAGCATCATGCCATTTATTTCAAGAAAAATAATGCTGAACTGTAATGTGCTGACCCCTGTTCTAGTCACACTGAGCCCACATCCTACCTTCAACTTGCATACTGTTCTCTTGCAGTCAGCATTCCTTTTGTGAATCTTGCACAGATGACAGCTGCTGCTGACTTCTTCCTATTTCAGGCTCACTTACTAGATGAAAATTGTTCAAGTATTTATCTCAAAAAGAAATCTCTAAGTCAAATAACATGGGAAAGTTTCAGGAGCCTCATTCTGGACCTATTACTTGCACAGGGTCTATGAATCTGAGAACTACAGAACCTTTTGTCCTGCTGCTACTGCTCTCAGGCAGAGTCCTGACTAGTGCAGTGACAGGGTCAGTGTCAGCAGAGCACCAGGCTTCTCATCCCACACAGGCTCCAACTACAGTTGATCCTTCCCAGCAGTGCATCAGATCACATGCTTTGGTCAACTGAAAACATTCAGCACAGCTTTTCCTGTTAGAATATCTGTTTTCCTACAGAAGAGCTTTAACCCTATTGATTTGCATTCCTCAGGCGTTTCTGAATGCAGCATTACTGAAGCAACATGACTGACAGAGGATATATGTCCTTTTTCTCTCTCCCTCAGGCGAGCTTTACAACAGCAAATTTCAAGACAACGAAAGCACGTGTGACAGTGGTGTGGAGACCTCCTTCCGCAAGCTGAGCTTTACTTACTCGGACTCTCTGAACAGCAAGTCGTCAGTAGCACTCAGCAGAATGACCCTGGGCTGTGGACATGAAGGTCCAGTGCAGAGCAATTACATAGCCAACTAGTGCCCTGCAGCGAGCAACGTGCAGTTACAGGCACCGAGGTGACGCCTGTCACCGGGTCAGAGGGGAGTGAGCCCACAGTCCAGAGGGCGCTGGAAGAGCCACGCACCAGCCCCAACCGACAGCGACATCAGCACGGCACTCCTAGCCACTGCTTCCTTCCTCAAGTACATGCAATTTTCATTTACAAGCCATATCCAGTAGCCAGGGCTCTGCTGCCTCATTAATACACAGGACTGGACACTGAGTCATTGACTGAGCTTTCTCATTTGCCAGGATTTTCTTTTACAGATGAAAGTCACTCCCTGTTAATGCATACTACGGACTCAGTTAATAAAAAGAGTTAAGGCACACAGAGCAATCAAAGGATACAGGTTTCTGGCTGCTCTCTTCATAAGTTTTGCATCACAGTTTCATGATAAAAAGTTCCTTGAATAGCTGGCTAAGAAAAATCATTACTTTAAATCACAACAATGACAACTCAGAAAAAAGAATCCTAAGAAAAACAAAATCTTGTATATTTCAAATGTATTTAAACTTAACTTTGGTGGCTCTTATTAAAATTTTTCAATTTTGGCATTTTCCTATTTGTAAATAGTTTTTTTATATCTGTTCCTTTACAAAAATTATGTGCTTTTTAAATGCTTATTTTTATTTTACTTTTATAATAAAAACCAAAAATGAAATCTCTTGTTTACACTTGTGGTAATTTTTACATATCTTTCAAGTAGAGTTATTGAAGATCAGGTATTAATACAAGATTATGCTGCTTTCCAAGTGCTAAAATAAAGGGTTGCTGTCTTGAAGCTGAAGTGTCTTTGATGGTGGAGAGCGAGAGCATCAGCTACTGCTGAGCAGCTGTGCTTTGGAGCTAAAGCCTCTGATTCTGTCTCATTTAGTTCTCCTCTCAGTTATGGCAGCAGAATCATTTACACTGAAACCAACTATTTAGTGTCTCAGCAAAACTCTGAGACAATTTGGTCTTTGGGCTATCTTGAAATTCCTCTAATAACTGTGTTCCTGAGCAGTGTATCTTCTTGTTTTGTGTTAACTCTAACTGTTCCATCTGTTGCCCCTGCTAAGAGTTCAGAACAGGTATCAAGATTTCAGGATGAAAAAGCAAAGAGCAGCATCATACCATTGTCACACACTTGTAGCCAGTTTTCTTGGCACAAAGATGGAGATTGACAGTGTTGTTCTTGGCTCAGCTCAGTCTTCAGTAACATGGGTGTCCCTCCTGAGAAAGTGAGTCAAGATAAACCTTGGGAGTTGTTACATGTTGAGCAGTAGTTCCTGTAATTAATTCAACCATGAATAATGAAAAAAAGTGAAATCATTTTATGTCCAGCTGAATTACTGTGTTAATTACTTCCAGAAAAACAAGATGCATAATAGCAAAAATGCCATTCTTTAAGTTCTTTCTTACATGGATAACCTACATAGGCAGTCTCAAGGGCATGTGGATTTCTGTTCAATTCATGCCCTTGTCCAGTGCTCTCTTTACACCACAGCTGTAACAAGCAGGCAAAGGCTCTCGCAGGCAGGAGCTGGAGGAGCTTTTTGAGCCCTAGCAGAGCTGCTGTCCCAGTCAAAGACACCTGCTGCTGCCACAGAATTTCCAGCACATCTTGGGGCTGGCGGAGACTTTTACTGAGGCTTCTACAACCCTGCAGGTCACCAGAGCATCCTGGCTGTTGATTTGTGCCTTTTCCAGCTCTTTTTTTAAACCACCAGAAGACACCTGGGACTGTATTTCCTTAAGGGCTTCATGACCAAGTGCTGTACAATAGCGATTAATCAGGTTAGTGATCACACGATGAACAGCAGGACATCTCCCTAGGCCCTGTGTATTCAAGTGCTCTAAATGGCAGTCTGGCAGCTTCTTTCCTTGCAGCATCTCAGTTTCAGTCTATTTAACAAAAGAGGCTTTGGTCTTTTTTTTTCCCCCTCTTTCTTTCTTTTCCCCTCTCTATTTAGAAATGGAAAAATATTTTTACAGTACTGTCACCAGTTCAAACAGGAACACTTAAGTTTTTACATGTGAGTCACATAACAGGCCAACTTCTCCCACGTGCATTAACTCTTAGCATCTCAAGTATGTGTTGCAGGTATGCCACAGCTTGTCAGAACTATGCAAGAGCACAAGGTAGAACACAGCAGCTAGTGCAAGGAACACTACAAAAAGTAGTGGTATCTGATGGGCTGGGGATTGCCATCTGTGGAGAACAGCCCCAGAGGGAGCCCAGAAGCAAACAAAGGCCATCAGCACAAGCAAACCCACTGATCCCTCAAATGAAACATTGGGAGGCTGCACCCTGAAAGAATACTGATGAGGCCATTCCCCTCTACTGTTGTCACCAACAATTTAATGACACTGAGGACAAGCACCATGACACTTACCAAAATGTTCTTCCTAATGCTCCTGCTGCTGATCCCCAGCCTATCAGATACCACTGGCAATACAGGTGCTGCCAAGTAGCTGCAACAACACTCAGATGGACGTGTCCCTAAGAGCGATGGATGCTCAAAGATCTCTTCACTGTTGCATTCCTGTCTTGGCCCTGATCTGAGACAAAGGCAGAACAATGTAACCAAGTAGAGCACAATATGCAACAGCAAAAGTGCCAAGGGGAAATGGTTAACCAGGGTGCCTGCTACAGCCTTTGCTGCACAGGGAAGAAAACAGCATCTATAAATACATATTTACTTCAACACCAGGAAGCCAAAAAAATATATTAAGGACATTAAGACAATAATGGAAATGAACTTCCTCCATTAAATTTGTTTTGAGCTCAAGCATTTGACTTAAGCAACTGCTAATCTTTCATAACAGCACCTAGTGCTGAATTAAAGCTTTCCCGTCAGAAAGAATGGGCCCTGTCTTCAGGGAGCTTCTGACCTTCAAAAATAACAATAATTCTAAATTTGTCTAAACCTTATAATGCCAATCTGGTAACTGCAGAAAGCAACAGGGGATAAATAAAAAAAACACACCAAAACCAAACCACACAACCTAAAAAAAGAACGCTCTTCTGCACAACAGTGCTGATAGGCATTAGCTGCATAGTTGTTTCATCGCTTATCATGCACCACAACATTTCTTTCATGATTTTGCCTAAAATTCATGACAGGCTAAACAAGGTCACAGTTATCCAAATTCATGGTTTATGGCTTCTAGCAATCCAAAAGCTCTTGTGTGTCTCAGACTTCACTCATATTCTAAGAGGAGCTAAGAACAAATACCATTGACTTCAGATAGTCCTCTTGATTGCCTTTGAAACAAGTAATTCTGCCCAAGTCTTATTTATATAACACTAATAAGTACCATTTCTAAATTCCATTTGGGTGTTGCTGGAAGTGACATTTCTACATCCAATGTAAGAGAAAAACACAAACCAACTCACCCATTTCCTAATACACTGCAGCAATATTTATTCATATTTATTCTATATTTTGTCCACATTTTCCTATTCTTACCTTGTATTGACTTCATTGCTGCTTTGATTCCATTTTAATGCCAGGACACTTGAAAAACTGAAGGATTTTTCTTGTACTCTTGGCCAAGGATACTTCTCAGGTAACTTCTAAATTCCTTTATCAATGTCTGCATTTTCTAACCATTAAGTTTTATTCATTACTATCTTTTTTTCCTATTTATTTTATATAACCTATAAACATTGGCACATACACATACACGTTTTGATTACTTTTGTATTTTCTTTCAACTAGGACAAGTTTTGAACCAGGAAATCCCTCCTATGCAACGGCAGTTCGTTGTTTTAGTGACCTGATGAAGCATTTGTAGGCAACTTCCATTTATAATTTCCCTTTCATCTTTCAGTTTTTCCTCTTGCTCAGGAGTGTGTCAGTTTTGGTTAATGCCTACCTCAAAACACACCAGAGATGGCCAAGCATCAGTTGATACTCTCATCTCTTTGCTCATTTAAACTGCCAGCTCAGCAAGAAAACAACTCCCAGTTCCAAGTTCTCTAACTGACCAATGGAACTTGCAGCCACTCTCCCCACGTGTTCCAGACTCCCAGCAAGCATCACCCACGTGGTGCTTTTATGGCAAAGGTAGACATCACCAGTAGAGCTTGTTCAAATACCTTCTACTACTGTGAAGAGCTGTGTCTGACAGGTGCTTTGCAAGAAAAACAATACTTGCTTGGACTATGAGGGGACCCTTGTGGAACCCCAGCACAATCCCAGCTGCATTTCAAGCCACATGTGACATACAAGCCAAATGTTTAGCAGCCCTATCCATGGCATGGTTTGAGAGCCTGGATTTCCTGGTAGCCAAACCCTCAGCCTTTCAACTCCACAGGCTACATCAACCCCTTATGCTGAAGCAAGCTTATTTTCTTTGTATCAAACACCAAAGCAAGATGACATTTCTATGGGAAACCTAAACAACTTCCACTGAAACAGAATGGAATGTGAAGCACCCTTACTTTGTATGGACCAAGGAGCTCAGTGTACCACCAGATCCAGCCATCAGTCAAATGTGTTTTCTATGGAGAACCCACGGACAAAGCAGCAAAAATTAAGACATTGAGGTTTTCCTGTTAGAAGGAGAGGAGGATCAGTGTGGAGCACTGGGCCACTCATGAGGAATGCCAAGGGGTAACAGAACAGCTGTGCAGCAACACAGCTTTTCCTAGAGAAAATGCAATCACTTGTAACTCTGTGGTCCTCTAACACGACCATTTCTTCTCCATGCTGCCTCCTTTCTCTGCACCTTTGGTCAACTCTTCTCCTCATTCCTTTTCCTGCAACCAGGCCTGTCTCATGCTACACCACATTATGCAGGATCACATGCAGCAGCACAAGTTTTATGACTGCACCTGCAGCCCTCTGGGAAGAGACAGCACCAGATGCAGAGCTCTCAAGGTTATTGTTCACTGTTGCATAAGAGTCTGAAAAAAAAACAAACACAATTTCATACTCAATTTCCCTTTCTGAAGGTGAACAGATCTGTTTGGTGTCTGACTAGACAGCCTAGGTTTCATGTCTGTTTAGAAGCCTACCTTGCAGGAGGCAGGCAGGACACCTGACAGAGTGACAGGCATCGGGTAGGTAGTGACACCTAAAAGGATAGGACTAGTGTTCTCTTGGTTTGGGTGCAGATAAAAATCAAATCACTCCCAAGTGAGAGCATACCTGTGGAGGTGTTCCCAGCTTCACTCCCTGCCCTTCCCCTCTGCCCTCAGCATGCCTTGCTGTTACCCCTAAGATTAATTTCCACTTACACCACAGTGAAACTGGAACTTTTTTTTTTTTTGCATGGAGGCACATATTTGTGTTGCCTGTTTAGGATGAATTCACATCTCCAATCCCACATGAACTGGAGAACTCAGACTAGCTTTCTTGCATCGACTCACCCCTCCCATTTTACACATGGGATATATTTTTCCTGTTGCCTGAGAAGAAAAGCCTTACTTTCAGCACACCACACACATTATATGCAAGCTTTGCTGTTCGTATTTTTAGAAGTTAAAATTCATACATGACAGGAACAGACAGTATATTCTCTGGTCAGCTCAAATTGTACATCAACTTTACTCAAATTCTTCTAATCTTTTTCTCCTCCTATTTCACTCCTTATCTAGAAGGAAATGAAGTATCCTCAGACAACGTCCATCAGGGAGGTTAAAGTTAGTGACTTTTCCATTTCTTCAACAGTTGTAGGTTCCCAAGGATAAAACAAAACCACCTTCTTCTTTTCAGTCATGAGGAAGCCGTTATCACTAAATCTGCCTTTTATACTCCCTACATCCAGAGAAACAAAAGGAGCAATTGCAGTGGTCTGAAGAACAAATATAAAAATGTCATCTTGTTGGGATACAGAGACCTGGAAGGGAAATGAAAACAAATAAATAACAGAAAATATAGGTGTTAAAAAATAACCTAGTTACATTCAAACTGGGAAAGGCCCACATGCCTCTAAAATGGACAAATCAACCAACCACATTTGAACAAAACTGCAATTCACTTCTGGAAATCTTGTTGGAACAAAAAGTCAAACAAAGACTCATATGTAAGAATCATGCAAGAACTGCAAATGTTATTATAACCTTCCTACAGAACACTACAGATTGTTGAAAAATGCCATGGAGTGTTATTGCTCCACCATCTTCTTATGAAACTAACTGAATAAATGGTAATCTGACTTGTACCAAGTGCTGGCATCCTATGCTTAGTGCAGTGAAAAATTTTCCTTTCACCAACATACCTCACTCCACCTATAAATTCATACTCACAAAAGCAGCCACCCTCTCCAGTTACATCAGTGACAGAAACACACAGCAGCAAAGGAGCTGAAAATCACAGTAACAAAGGAGGTCACCTCATCTCAGTGCAACATGGCAAGGAAGTTCTTACACTGCATTCAGAAGGCAGCTATGTTGTGAAATATCAGAACAAGGTATAATGTTTTATATTAAGTTCTATCAGTAGTTTAAATCTTAGAGAGGCTTAAAGGCACAACTGGGACGCGTTTGCCTATGCAGCACTCCCCATTCACCTTCATGAAATATTATGCTACATCATTTTTAAATACCAATTAACTAGACACTATTCATTTTTAAGAAAAAGAACACATCCTTTACATTTTGTGTTTTCTGAAGAAACGCTGAAGTCTTTGTGTTTTCTAAAAGCAATGCCATGAAGAGCAGCACTTGGATTAGCAATGTATTTGGAAGTCTAGTTATGAGTAACTATGTATAGAAGCGCCAGCTTCTCACAAAACAGAATAATTTTTTAAATCACAGCTGCATACTTTCTTAAAATAACCACTTTACATTTATGCTCGCTAGCTATCCTTATTAGTACTGCAGAGGCAACACAGCCATGGGAAAAAGGAGTAAAATTTCCCAACTATGCTCTAGTTGCAGAGCTTTTATTACTGATGATGTCATCCAGAAAAAAAAAAAAACAAAACAACTCAGCATGACTCCAGCACTTGTATATATATGATATAATGATTAAAATGAGCTTCTAGTGGCAGAGTTTTTATTACTGATGTTGTCATCAAAAAAAAAAAAACAAAACAACTCAGCATGACTCCAGATTCTGCCACCAGCTGGGAAAAAACAAACAAACAAACCAACCAACCAACCCAAAAACAAAACAGCAAACGCCACCAAAACCCAAAAAAATCAGGCTGATTTCTTTCCTTTGTATACTCAGGAGGCAGACTATGCTGCTGTGAAAGAGATAAGAGGGGAAAATCTGGCCCATTTTCTTTTTGTAAAGCAATTACTCTGGTCCAGATTCAAAGAGATTAAAGACCTCTTCCCCCACGCCTCCACCCCCTTTAGTTTAGCTCTGAAGAGCAAAGCTGCAGTTTGGAAAACAAAATGTGAGAACACACAGGTCCCCATCCTGCCAATCTGGCGATTAAGAATTTTGCAATAAGATTCATGTGCTAAGAAGTGAGGCTTAACAAAAATCTGTGTGTACAAACACACGTATGGAGCACGCTTGCTCTCTCTCTCTCTCTCTCTCTCCGGAGCATGCTTGCTAGGAGTGGAAGAAATCTAGGGACAAGCAGCAAATGGACAAAATGTGGTGTTACATGACACTGATGCTTTTTGTGCCTGTTCAGAAGCCTGACACACTTGGCAGATATTAAGAAACAATCACTATCATACATATGAGAACCTTTATAGCTGGAGGGCAGGGATTTGCAGGAGGAGGAAAGGAGCAGGCAACGTCGCATGGCAGCTGTGGGACACTGGTCTGAGAGATGGAGCAACTCAAGAGGAAATACTGCTGGCAGTAACACACACCACGTTCAGCTGAACTAGTGTCACCTAGCACTGAGATCCAGTACTGCCTGCAAGCCATCACTTGCCATGATGCTATTTGCTGTCTAGGGACAAGACAACTGAAAGGAGCAATGCTGCAGCAGTCAGCTGAAAGTCAAAACAAGTGAAATGGAGACTTTAGTATTTAAAAGCAAAACAAAAGAACTGAACCCAGCCCACCCCCACTGCGATTTATATACCCATAGTGACACATACACAAAAAACTTTGAACTTGATGTGGAAGCTGGAACTGCAACAGCTAAGGAGAAAGAACATGAACTGGACACCATGTAGCAGGTGAACAACTTAGTAAGATTAGTAGAACCCAAACCAGTAATTTAGCATGACTGATGCTTACACTAAGCTGGGTCTTTTCTAATCCTACAGCATCCTTTAGTGACGAAAGGAAGTGATGATTCGTAGGACTCTGGAGGCCACCTTCTCCCACAAGACAGAAAGTAATAACACAACTTCTCCTGGTACAATTACTGCATCTTTCCAGCAAGTCACTGATGGACTCCTTGTAGATGGGGATAGCACTTTGTGCTTTCACAGTCACCCCATCTTTGGCAAGGGTGCATACTGGCTCCAAAGAACTCCAGGCGTGCACAACAACCTGTTGAGGTGTCAAGAGAGCACAAAGCTTAGAAGAAGAGTTGCATCTGTGAAAATAACCCTTCATTCCTAGGTCTCAGTTTGCTCATTGCAAAAGATGTTGTCCTGACAGTACCAGCCGATATCAACCCAGCAAGAAACTCCACAAAGATTTAAACAATCAGTACAGTACAATAATTAGATTATATAAAGCTAACAAGAAGCCCATTTCAAGCAGTCTGGATCTGTTGTTCTTGATCTGCAAGGCTTTTTGTTTTCTCCAGACTCCTTGAGAGGAAGGGGTTGCCAATTCCTGCCAAGGGAGTGCTGGGAAATGGAATTAGTAAGCTACTAATCTGTTGACTGTTTTTCCATCCATCGCTGATTAAAAAAAGTCAAACAAAGGATTTTCTTGAGATTGCTCAGTGTTATTCAATGTAACCCAACTGGGTAATCTACAGCTTCTCTACAGTCACCATTAAACTCAAGCAAGCTGGACCATCTTAAAAGGACTATGGAAGTTATATTAATATAATAAAATATACATTCCCAGAGATCTTGTATTCATTTATGAACACACCCTTAAGTTAAAAAAAAAAAGGCAGCATAATTTGGAAGATAGAATACTGTAATTCTCATGAAGTGCCTATCTCATATAATTTAGGTTATTTTTGACCTTAACAGGAGCCTGCAATCAGGAATAGATCTTAATTCCTTTCAAAAGTTTTCAGTTCCACTGAAACTGAGGAATACAACATTCATCAGAACTGCCTTACTGCCAACGCACCTCTGATGTTATCAGAAAATCTGAATTTAAGCCTCTTACAGTAACTTAGACCAGAAAATGTCATTAAGTGCAGTCCTGACTATCCATAAATTGCAATCACTTTCTATCCTGTGTTAGTAACCTTATAAATCTGAAAATTCATGGCTGCCTACTAGACAGAGCAGTGAACTAGGAATTCACATACTCACACTACTAGTTCCAAAATGATAAGTGAGTCATTCCAGATCTCTAGATCTGGTTTTCCATCCTTCCCAGCTTTTTCACACAGAACAGCCTTTACATCAAGAATTGTATCTCATATTGCAAAATGGCCCCTAAGTTCGTTTGGGATCTGTGTGCCATGTGATTGACAGAAACAAAATGTAACAAACTGAAAAGTAAGACTGTGTTCTACAGGACAACCCAGTGGCTCAAATACTGCTCAAGAAATCCAAACAGTTTCTATAGCATTATCAGCAAACAGTTAAGGCATTAACTGTAAAAAGGAGACATTGCAATTTAGTACATCTAGATGTTCTGTCGATATTCCAGAACACAATCTGGTCCTTTCTCCCAAAGCAGTGTAGTTCAAGTACTGGCAAGCAAATGGCACGATCCTTCCTCAGCTCTGATTTACTTAATCTAGTTCTAACTAACCCAGGGAATCATAGAATCCTTTAGGTTGGAAGAGACCTTCAAGATCACCAGGTCCAACCATTAAGCCAACACTACTAAGTCCTCTGCTAAAAGAGATCAGAATCTGTCAAGGTTGGAAGGGACCACAAGGATCACCCAATTTTGTTAAGTAGTGAGGTACCTTTTTTCACATTTTTTTCTATTTAACCATCAATCTCTCCAAGATTTCAACAGAATAGTTACTTTCAGGCCTATACATACAGGCTATAAGCAAGGCAATTAATTCCTTGCTCTGTGAAACAGCACATGCTACTCTAATAAAGGACAGCACTGACCCTAAGAAAATTAAAGACAGGAATTGCATAGTGTTTGAGCATGGACTTACTGAAGTCTGTCTATACAAAGATGTGCTCATCCTTCTTCTCACACTTTCGGCAGGAGGGACACAAGGGTGGCGAGAGAGGTGTCGCTTACCCTCAAAGTCACTTTGTGGTCTTCATGAAGATCTGAGACACCGTAAATGTGCAACACTCCTTTGTCTTCATAGGCCACAGGTAGCAGCGGTGCAAAGAAGTTCTGGGCAAAATAATGGAGCAGTTTCCATTTGCCACCATACTCTGGAAAGGGTTAAAAGGGAGAAAGATTCAGACTGAATCCCAGATTGTCTTGGCACACAATCCTGTCCTGTGCTCTCTGGTCCTGCTATGGCAAAATACTATCTGCCTCCACCCTTTTTCACCTCTGTCGGGTGCAGAGAATGACTGAATTTACTCGTTTTCTTCCAGTCAAGGCTCTGCTCTTGAAGGAACTTGATGCTCTTTCAAGCTTTTTCTTTTCTTTCTTTTTTTTCAGCTTCAGCAAAAGGCTACATCTTTTAAGTGTTAGTCCTATCATTGCTATGCTGCTACTCAATTTTTAAGAAGACTTAAACAAAAGTCACTCTAACAAAACCAACACAGCATACTACATATTAAGCAAGCAGCTGGAGCATCTGCATTGTAGGAATCCAGACAAACATATGGGCACCAGAGGCATTGCCACAAACCACCACCACTATAAAGAGACAATAGAGTCTGACTTTTGGTGCTTATACAAAGCACTCTTCTCCCCTTTTTCAGTCTTCCTCTTTCAGTTCTTCCTCAGAGGAACATCAATAGCAATGAAGACAAAACAACAAATTCTCAAAACAAAGACAGCTCTGAGTTAGGCAAAATTAATTTGCCAAGAGCTAGAGACAACAATTACTGTATGGGATTTAGTAGACATGGGATGTAGACATCTTCCAAATGGTTCACTTTGCCTCTTTCAGGGAAAGCTCTACATCGTTACTTTTAATACTTTGATAGTCTGTCATTAACAAACTGGAAAAGCCATCAAACATTTTGTCCTTGCCAAAAACATGCACTTTTGCCAAAAAAACCCATGCAGTTATGCCAGATGCAACACTGCCCCACAACCATTTTGAAAGGGAAGCTGCTTCCACTTTTTTCTCTGTTAATTTTCTATGTAGCACCCACTGTGAGCATTTTAGCTCTGTCTTTGCTCAACCACTATCTAGTCATTGAAATGGTACCAGAAAAGTAGCAAATCAGCTGCATCATCTCATAAGGAAAGAAAAGTTAAATACAGGTTTCAGTCTTGTTTCTGGCTCTTTGTTTTCTATAACAAGTTTAAAGTTCAAGGATGCTGAAAAATATTTCCAGTAATATGTTTTTGTTGTAGATAATTACCCCTCTGTGTTCTGGTGCATGTACAAAGCTCTTAGTGCTTTAAAATACTTCACAATTAAGGACTTCATCCAGAGTGATGTAGTCTTCAAAGAGTGTGTTTGTGGCTTTCACAGGCAGACCTGAACATGCTCTGCCTGTGCTCCACACAGACATGAATGAACTTTGTGGAGAGCAAAGTGCATTAGCTCCAGCTTAGCACCTTGCACACTGCCTTGTTTTCAGCAAGCTCAAAACCAGCCACCTTAAGAACAGACAAGAAAAGCTTGTGTCTGCCTGGAAAACCCATACAGGATTTAACTGTGCTATGGGAACAGACCTGCCAACAGAACACCACCAGCACTCAAATTAATAGCACTAAATCAAACTGAAGAGATGAAGTCTGAAAGAAAGCTTGAGGAGAGGCTGATGAGTTTCTTCAGAACTAACCATTGATAACTGATGAGCATACTTTGGCATATTGATCCTGCCCAGTGTATGAATGAAGCCATATTCCTACATTCCAAGGGCAATTCCTGGCAGAGAATGTTGGTCATCTGAAGGACAATTCTGTCAAAACTAAGGAGTGCTAACAAATTACTTTTCAGGGCCATGAAACTTGAGAAGATGAGAGATTTGCATTGGGGATGGATTATCTAATTATATAAAACATAGTAAACTCTGGATCAGCATCTAATAAAAAAAATAAAAAGGAAAGAAAAAGGCAAGCAGCAATGAGCCATGTATGAGAAAAACTATGGCTAACCTCAGGCTTTGGGAGGGGCTGAACTCTCTGAAGCCCTCAGGACTGCCACAAGACTCAGAAATTTCCATTGTCAGTGCAATAGATGCTGCTCACTGCAGGCCACAGACAGAGGCCACCACGAGCTCAGACAAGTTACACAGCATGAGCTGAGGTTTCTGTGCCTGCTGACTTGAATTTTTTTTCCTCAGCTTAATTTACATGATGAAAATCTAGGCTTCAACTGTCTTACATATGAAAATGAATAATCTGATTGAAGTAGAGCCGTTTCTGGTACTTAGCTTAATATAAAATCTCATTCCTCTTTGCATGGGCCCTACCCTCAATTTCTGCTGTGCCTTGATTTCCAACAGGATTACATGGGTACATTGCAGTGGTTACTAGAGGGGAAGAGAGAATGTTTGCTACCTAGGCAGCAGACACAGATCCTCAGGAAACCTGTACAGTGGAGAAAACAACTCAGACTGAATTGTGCAGCATATTACTGCAGGGAAAAACAAACAAAAAAACCCTGACCAATGCAAGCAAGCAAACCACAGGCTTAAAAGTCTGTACCATTTCAAAACTCATTGTAAGGTTCAACTGCTACAGCTATTGTTTAGGACACTTGGAAAACATCACTAGTCAGTGATCAGCTGACCTCAGATCAGTTTTTTAAAGTTGCTATTTCCCTTCACAAAAATCCTAGAGCCATTCTGAAGAATCAAAGCTCAGCTACTAGAGCACTTTCACACCAGGTCTTCCAAAGACAACTTCTCCAGCAATAGGATTTTGATAATATAATTTTCAAATTAACTTCAGACAGCAAAGAAAAGTGAAGGTCACTGACAAAAAAAAAAAAAAAAAGTCACATTCTTCAACTCATCTGTTGTATTAATTTCCTTATCACGAGAGTCACATTTCTTGACTTAAAAGTAGGCATGTTGCATATAAAATACTCCCCCTGCCCCAAAAACGGATGTGAGAAACCTAGAAACCAAGTAGCTATCATGAGAAATCTTGGGGCTTAAACTTTCCCGACATGTATGCCCAAAGGCAACAGTCAAAAGTTATTTAACACAACAGCCCTGAGGTGGTTTTCTCCTCCTCCCCCCATATTTAGATTAATTCTTAATGAAATGCAATTTCACATATTTTTTTCCTGTGAATAACATGGGGCCTGCACTTTCTGCAGTATCAAACTTCAGAACAGGAAAGTAAAATTAGTTTTCTAATGAGGCCCCAGTATCCCTTTTTCTGATTCTTCCCTGAAGCCTTTGACACTGATAGCAGGGCTGAGAAGAGTTCTCCCTGGAATGCATTTTAAATTAATCACTTCACACCATTAAATGCAACCTGAGAACCATGCTGCTGGTTCTTTCCTCACCTCAGACTCATGAATTCAGAACTACAATTCCCCGTAACAGCCTGTGGTTTCAGCTCAGCAGGGACTGAAAATATTGAGCCTGCAGTAACAGCCAGTTATCTGTTCAAGGGAATCTCACAACAACTCAGTTGGGTACCTCAAGGTGATGGTTGTCTGGGAGTGAGGCAAATTGTCACCTGTATACAGGTGCTCTTCACCAAAACACACTGCATGTATACTAAACCATTCAACATGGCACAACCAACTCCACAACTAGATGCTAACAATCAAAACTCAGTTGTGGTAAAAGCTGTTTAGTTCTGGACTGAAGGCAGAAGTACTAGGACAGGAGCGCTGTGCTGTGTTCTCATCCAGTTCCAAGCAAACATCTGAAAGGTAAGTTAAAAGGAGGAACATTTGCTGTCTTCTCACTTCAGAAGGAAACACTTCCGCTTTGTAGGGGAAATTATGTAAGCCCCTTCATGCCTCTGTGAAACAACAGATTTAAATAAGGAGCACTCATTGGTATTACTACTCTGCCACCTAACACGATACAGAAACGTGGTTTTGAAGTGCAAATAAAACTAATTTCTCTGAAGTTTTGCATAATTTCAGCCATTAGCATTTCAAAAATCCCTCTACCACACTGCCTAATTAAATGAATATTAAACCTTTCCTCATTCCACTGAGGGAAAGGAACAAAACAAAGGGACAGCTGTATCTCTGCTGAGCTGCTTTTCTGTAACTTCAATAATACATGAATAATTCAAGTATTTTATATATTTTCTACCATGACGTCAGCTCTACACTTAAAAGGATATTTATGATCTCCACAATCACATAATCTACCAATATACCTGTCTTTACAAAGAGACATTTTTCCAAGCATCTTTTCCTCTTGAAGCACTTAAAGCCTTAGAGTACCAGCTATCGGTAGAACCATGAAATTATTGTAGTGTTCGTATTTTATTTTTAGAGTACCAGCTATCGGTAGAACCATAAAATACGAACACTACGATAATTTCATTGCCTAATACGTGTCTATAAAGTCCAGAGAGATGAGCATTAGAGTGGACCACTGCCTTAACATTTAAATAAAATAGCCTGTTTTTTCTACTGGTTTGTTTTCCTTTGTTGCTTGCAGTTACTTTGCTTGGATCAAAAATTAAAAATTAAAAAAAAAAAAATTAAAAAAGAACAAAAAGAAAAAGGGAGTGGGACAAACATCTCCCAGATAAAGTGGGGGAGGATGGGTTGGGATAATTTTTTTTTAAAAAAATAAGGCCAAATGGCACTTTATTCTAAGAATAGATTGAGAACTTCACACTGAATCTTAGCTTTTTCTATCTCACTCATGTTTCTTCATCCATGAAATTCTTAAATAAAGATTTCCAAAAACAGAATATGTGAGATGTAACTAAAATTCAAAGAAAATCTCCACAGGTCCTAGAGAGCTGCTATAGAACAGTTTCTCCATTTCAAAATGACTTCTAGGCAAAACGTTCTGAACATGAAACACAGGCACCTCCTTCATTCTGTATGGGTGCTCCTTCTTATCCTCCTATCCCACTAGCTTCCTCTCTATCCATTCTCACCCAGGGTGACTGTGTACACACAAGCATCTGTACAGCTGAGTCAATAAATATAATCAGTGATTTCTAGGACAGGCCTTTTTGGAAAGAGGTTTTCTTACAAGTCTCCAATTTCAAAACAATTTAACTTGCCACACACAGCTTCAGGAAGATCCACCTCCACATAAGAAAAGCAAGGGTGGTTGTAAGTTTACCTCACGAGAGCACTGAGCCCTCAATCTTAACCTTCACTGCTTCCTAACAGGCAGCTTTGTCTGGCTTCAGTGATATTATTTCCTTGGGAGAAATTAGAATACTGCTTAAACAAACAAACAAAACTACTTTTAAGAAATCAGGAGTTACACATGATTTTAACTTTTCTAAACTAAACCATGCTAAAACAGAGGTAAGAGTTGGTGGCTGTTAAATCTGAACTTAAAACATGAAACTTCATAGGAAAATAATTGTTTTGTTCTTTACCCTCTTCCACTTTCACATACTACTAGGATGATTCTGGAAAACATTTTTTTGGGAAAGCATTTCTCAAGGATGGACAGAAACATGTTCAAAGTTTGCAAAGTTGCCCAAGAGAAAGAGCAGAGCCATACTTCTTATTCTGATACTTCCAGATGAGGAAAACAAAACTAGACTGATAGCTGTTCTTTTTTACCAGATAGTCACAAAACTTACCCAAGGAAGACCATGAAGGTGCCTGCCAAATGTCATTGAGTTGCCAGTACAGGGCTCCCATCGTGTGTCCTTCTCCCTTGATTATTTCACTTTGACTAAAACGATAGAACTCAGTTTCTGTCTTTACACACTGAGCCTGCATCACCTTGGTCAACAAATACATTGGAAAAAAAAAATAATTAGTGTATTGTATTTTACTTTACTTTCACAGCATGTATGTACATGTTAACATACAGCACAGATGTCACAGCAACAGCACATTACTTTAAACTTCAACCTTCAAGATTATACACCTGCAGTGCAATGGGCCTCTCTGCTCAAAGGACAACTATTCCTAGCAGCTCCCAACAGCTTCACATGCAGTCTCTTTAGAGAAACTCTGGAAGGGTGAAGATCACTTTGAAAGGCAAATGGGATACAAGGGAAAGAAAAATAAATCAAGGCTTTTTTAACTATTGTAAATAAAAACTCCAAGAGTTGCAGGATGACTTTATGCTGCACTACCTCCACTATACATTACCATGATGTCCACATCCCTACACTCTGAACATATAACACACATTCCCAGTATACAGTCCAAACTGTGCACCAAAGGAGCAACCTTCTTTCAGCTGCACTCTCACTTCTTCTCTCCTTCCCTGCTGTCACGGTTTAGGGTCAGGACTGCCCTCAGACCTGGACATCTACCTTGTCTTTAAAAACACTTCTCAGAATTTTTCACTGGCCAAGTTCTTAACAAAAGCCAAACAGCCTATTATTTTAATCACAAAGTATTCACTAGGCTGCATGGATATTAAAAGAAAGTCCCAAAATAAATGAGGAAGCTACTCTTCAGGACAGCTCAAAAGGTAAAGATATCACTTCTAGTTAAGAAGCACCAAGTTTACTCTCCTTATCCTTTCTGCTATCCTTTTTTTGGTATTCTTAAAACTGTTTAACCTGTTAACAAGGCCCTGACATAATTAACCCTGCAGAAACTCTCATAGCTTTTTGAGTCAGGATCTCACAGCTAAATTTTACCTGTTTTCAATTTCACATCAACATCTATCCTTGTTCTTGTCACGAGCCCCTGAAGTTCTCCAAGTGTTTTTATATAAAAAGTTGCTGACAGCTGCTCTCAAACATAAAAAATACTTAGTGAATATGCAGTTATTCCCATCAGAGACACTCTTGAAATTATTGGACCACAACAAAAAGTAACAGCACTTTAAACTTGCCCAATAGCATTAAAAAGTTACGTAACATCATTTAAAAGTCGCATAGAAATCACAAAGTAAGGAACAAGCACGAGGTAAACTACTATGGATGAAGAGCAAAATACAACATACTGATTTCAAAACAAAACAAAACTAGATTCTCTAAAATACCAATATCTGAGTCCATGGCAAAATAAAAGCTACCAAAAACCTTATTCATAGAGAACTGCCTTCTTTAGGAACAAGCTTGTTCCAAAAGTTCACGTATTCCTGGTGGCAAAATTCAAAGCAGGAAGCTTTCAGGGGCCACAGGAGGAGCAAAAGAGGAGCACCCTGGGGCAGGGAGTAACAGTGTAGCTCCAGGAACAACGAGGTACCAAGGTAGCCAACACAACCCTGCATTCCCAGCCAGTGTCAGGAGTGGCTCTAGGTGGGGACAGGGACCAAGGTAGCACACACAGCCAGACTGAGCCAATTTGAGAAATTCCCTGAGGAGTATTCCAGCCCTTCTATGATGAAAATTGGAGTCTCTCTCTGATAAATGAGAGACAAACTAGATCCAAATTAAACTGGACTTTTCAACGCTTCGATGCAGAAACTTTTGTATGACTGAACATTACCTAGCAGAATAGGCCCAGTTTTAATTGCTGACAATATCTAATGGAACAGGTATTGGCAGCTACTTGTATTCAAGACATCACTTTTACCTGAGTGAGGTAAATTGTATCTTTGAACTTCTTTATGGGATCTGCACTCTGGGGAAGCTTGAAATGGCGCCCAATCTGTTGAAGCATCTGATCATTGCCATTTTCATGGTGTTGTCGATGGAGAGAAAAGTTGCTTGTGTAGGACCAGTCCTCAGTGGAAGAAACCTTTTAAAAAACCCACAAAATTAAGAGATCAGAATGAAAAGGTAAAATGTGCATTTAATGACTGATAGGCAACTCAGGAAAGGACAGCTTGCTGACATCATCCACAACCTTTAAGATTGGTAGTATATTTCTGTAGTACCTCATGTAGTCATGTAAGGATTTTGGATCAATAATGCCCTTCACTTATACTCCTTGTACAAATAAATTAAAACAGACACTGCTTGATGCACTCAGAAGAGCAGCTCCTGGCTGAATAGAATTTAACTTACATGTCCTAAGGTTCACTTTGGCCAAGGGACTTCAGAGATTTGCTTGTATTCATAGTAAATCAGAAACACCTTCAACTGAGATGGAACAATGTACTCTAGTAAGAAATGTTTAGGTATAAAAGTTACAGAATAATGTGTATATTTTCAAAATCTGCCTCTGAAAACAAAATGGTCATGAAACAGTTGTTTTCAACTAAGGACAACAATCCAGCATAGCTCATATAGTTATCATTGTCAAGCTTTCGTTGTAATTACAATCTCTGCACAGTATTTTTATTTAAATTTGTTCCTTTTCAGGCTTGATATAATCAGTATATTCATCTATATTAATAACAATGAAAATTATTCTATCTCAGATAATATATGTTGCCCAGTAAATTGAAAGTAACATTCTGAACTCCTTTTAGTTGCACATGTGAGTATCAAGATAATATTCCTCTCTCTCTGAACAAAGGGACAAACAATATTACAGGTCTCTGCTCCAACTGGATAAATAAGATAAAATATATAATATCGAAATAAACAGGAGACTAAACCAAATCCTCATGCAATACATAAAGAAAAAGAATTATTTAGATAAAAGAAACCTGTGAAAAAAATAAAAATCCAAATCAATACATTTTAGTATCCAGCACAATTTGGCATTTGCCATATTTCTTCTGTTTCTGTCTGAACGCATATCCTTAGACACAGCAAAAGGAAACAGATGTTGGGCACTCATTACCAAGCTAGCACTCTCATAATAAACTTGGATTTTACTATTAGAATAATAATCTCTCATCTAAACCTGGTTGTTATTGCAACAATAAGGTAAATATATAGGACACTGAGGAGGGAAACTGTCCAGTTCCATCCTCCCCTCCATAGTAGCACATTCCTCTACCCCACCTGTGCCACACCACACCTAACAAAGCATCGTCCCAACCACAGTTTGGCTGCTGTGGTTTGTTGGGAAGAGACTCGTTGCCCTCTCCACACCAGAGCAGAGAGGGCAGTAAGGTGTGGAAGCCCAGCCTTACCTTTTCAATTGTGCTGAAGGAAGGCCAGGACTGAAATCCATATTCTGAAGCAAAACGAGTTTTAGGATACACTGTCCAGTTCCAGCAGTCACTGCTGTAGTCATAAAAGTGAGTGTCACCATAGTGAGTGTCATACGGATCCTGGGAGAGCCAACCTTCTTCAACCGACTCCAAGCCATTGGTGGGACTGGATGCAATAAAAGGACGACTCTTATCTTCCTGGAATTTAAAAACAAAACCACACACCCCTCACAAAATGATTGGCTTTTATCATATGATTACACAGACCACATTTTGAAAGGCAGGGACAGAGCAGGGAGGAACATGCCTTTGCCAAATTTCTGAGTCACCACCTAGGAAACATTCCCCTTTGTGTCCTGACATTCATCATCTTTACTTGCTTAATTAGCTTCTTATTTATGTTCTTGGAGGACAGCTGGGCATGATATTGCTTGCTCTGCTGTTCTAAGGGATTCTCTCTTCACATCAAGAGATATTTCTATCTTTATATGCTTCTCAATTCTTAATGAAAGCTATTTAAAGTGTGCCTCGTGCAAAATAAACTCAAGGATCATTAATATTTGAGTACTGTGACTTCTTTATGGAAAATCATTACTTTTGCAGCATTTTTTGCAGGAACAAGGCCGTGATTTTCCCCTTTCTTATTAAGCAGCCACCTAAATTGAGTCCTAACAAAGCCAAGGTATTCTGCTACAAACACCTGCATTGTAGCATTGCAGGTTATTTTCAGTTTGTCTGGCTCTGTATGGTAAGATAGATGAGACTATAAGAAGGATTACATTTCAAATTGTTCAGAGCTGTGGTTATTTATAGCCTCAGTAGATTTAGCATACTAAATCTTTTAGCAGTACCCTACAAAGTACTGAAGGAATCCTTTTGCAGGTATAATTCATTTAGCATCATCCTACTTGTAGTAAGAGAGGGACCTGGCTTACTTACCAGTCACAAGTTACAGCAATTGGCTCAAATACAGCAAAGCACTTAGCCATGTGCTTCATTTTAAGCAACAGTCCCATTCCACTGACTTTTTTTTTTTTTTTTTTAAATGTGTAATTAATAATTAACTGAAACATTTTACTACAGGATATCCTGGATTCCCTGAAGTCTTTGGCTCAAACTTAATTCTTTTTAAGTTATATAGTTCAATACTGCAAGTAGTTACAATTTCCTCAGCTGGCTTGTATTATACAGGACCTGAAATTATTTCACTGTATGGTTCCTTCTGGCACTCAAAATAGTTTTTCTAAGGGTTTAAAATAAAAGAGAGCCCATCTTGGATAGCAAGCTGCACAAGTGACCTGTAACTAAAACCCAGTATCAAGCCAGAACACCTCACTTTGCTGCACATACATTGGCCATCCAAATCAATGTAGCTAATCACAGAAACACCACAGCATGCCTTTACAAACAATTAAGTTCCAGAACACCTAGCTAAAATATAGAAATCTAAAATTAAGACATTCGACAGGAATGTAAGATGCCATTACCATTTAGAATGCATAACTGCCCTCAAGACCAGGATCCTTTTCAGCAGTTTTTTTCAAACCTGGTCTCTTTTTATTGTTTCCTCATATCTCATCTTTTCCAGTAGATATTCTAAATTCTCAGAGTACAACTACTCTGACAATGCCAGTATCTTTCAATAACAGGCAATAATATTGCTGTTACCAACATACTGAGTACCTGCTTTATTAAAGAGAAATGTCAGGACTTGAGCCTCACAACACGAAATGTATCTCATCCTGAAAAGGACAGAGTAAACTAAAATTATCATACCCTGAAGCCAGTAAGATCATACTATACAAGGGTATAGTACTGAGAAGGAAAAGGCCACTAACATTTTTAGGTTAACAAAACCTCATATTCTTGTGGAAAAGGGAAGTTCTAACTTGTTGCAACGTTTTATCTCTTAACTAACAAGGGAGTTCAGAATACTTAGCTGTAGTTCAAGTATTGTTTGTTAATCCCCACACAGTTATGTGACATCAATTTTGGACTTTTAAATCAGTTTTAAAATAACTCTATATACACAAATGAAAGTTAGTTAAAAGCAGATTCCGTTAAAGAATGAAGAACTGTGATACTTCTAGTAAGAGAAATAAAACACAAAAGCTGTGCAAAATGGGTAGGTGACAAATCACAGTAGACTTCCTCATGCATTCCAGGTGCTCTTGCTCTGCATGCTCACAGTTTAAGTCTTACTTCAAAATACTTTATTTTGCCTTCTTTAAAATACTTTAAAATACCATTAGTTATTTTCTCAAAAACACAGAATCTAATGACTACACAGCATGACAACAATGCTTCGCACAGCTTTTGTTCAACCTCATTAAGACAACAAAGTCAGATACTAAAAGAATAATCTTTATTAATTTCTTCAATGGCTATTAAAAGCTCTGAAGGTTGCTAAATCCTTCTTACAGTATCCTTCAACAAAATCAGGGCAAAGGAAATCTGATCATCCAGAATAATTAATGGGCAAGTTTTTTTTTAATGACTAGAACTAAGGCATTTTTGGAGGTATTAAAAATAGGAAGGACAGAGGAAACAAGATCCACTAGATTTTCAGATCTTCCTTTACACATCACAAAGGTGTAGTTTTGGGGCTTAGAAAGTGCAATTCCTCAATAATGTGCCTATAATGACTTTTTGCTAAGTCATACGTCCCTACAGTTTCATGAGACCACTTACAGCAAGAACTATTTCTCGGATGTTTTCCACATAAAGCATCACGTAGTCTTTGATATAGACGTCTCTGTCAGCATAAGGTATGGAGAACCAGTTGCTTGCAATTGCTGCTTCATTTTCATTGTTACCACTCCACAGAATAATTGATGGATGGGATTTTAAACGCCTTACCTGAAATACAATTTACAGTTTCAGAACTCAAGGAAAGTTAATTCTCTTAAAAAAAAAAAAAAATCACTTTATTACTACTTGAATTACAAATCCACATGTATATTACATATGCTGAGCCTAAAATTCCTGGGTTTATCTGCACTGTTCATCATTCCCTCAGCTCTCTACCAGGCTCAAACTTCTGTAATACACACTTAAAGAGGGGCAAACTTTTAATATGCTGAGATAAATCCACCATATGCACATATATACCTCCATCCTCATCTACTCCGCCACATGTGAAGGGTAAATTAATTCTGTGCTAGGGCCTGTTGTAATTAGAGCTCACTCTCACTGAATGCTCCTAAACATCCTTCAGAAGAGGGCAGTTTAGACACGACGAAGGTCTGTACCTCTGCTTGACTGACTACTCCTGCAAGTAAGTTAAAGAGGATTTAGCAAGATTACGTTTTGTGTCTGCCACACAAACTTATACTAACAAACACTTCCAAATATGCATTTTTGGAAAGCTAACTTAGACAGTCAGTCAATCAAAAATAGGTAATGGGAAACAGAGCTTTGGCACATGGACAAAATACCTGATGAGAAACTTCTGCTCTTACAGATTCTAAATAATTCTCGTCAGTTGGATATAGTGCACATGCAAACATAAAATCCTGCCAAATCTACAGGGAAAAGGAAAGAAAAACAAATAAATTAAATCTGTTAGTAAATAATTTTACATACTTGAAAAAGAGATGGTTAACAAGATGTGCAATCCTTCATTCAGACAGAAGGTATTTATCTCAAAAAGAATTAAACTGAAATGTTCTATTTGTTATTCTTGGAAAGTACCACCAAACCCACCACATCCTCCATGGGGTTCAGAATATGCATACTCCACAGTGATTTTCCTCAATATTAGACTTAAAAAATATTTACTCTTATGAGTCAGATCCTGACAGCCATCACTGATGAGTGTAATATTGCCCCATAGATGGAGTTCAATAAGTTTCAATGGAATATTCAGAGCCTACGTCACAGCTCCAATGTAAATGTGGGGCAACCTCCAGCTAAACAGAACAATTTTGTATTTACTACCTTACAGGTGTAACACCAAATCCTTATTACTTATTAAAAAGAGACAAAAATTCTTCTGATATGGTATCAAGCACACTTAACAGATGTCCAAGCATACTTGTTAACAGAAAACTTCCATACCAAATGAACTGCTTTTAAAAAGAGCAAACCTTACCCAGTAAGAGGTGCAGAAACAAACTAGATTGTCTAACAACACAGTGATTCTCTTCAGAGAAAGATCAAGTAGGTACCAGTAGAGAACAGCAAGCCTTTCATTTTAACAATGAACTCCATTTGTAGCTTGAAGGACAATAATTACAAAAACGGGGAAAGGAAAAAGCTCAATGAGATGGGTAAGATTTCTTATTTATTCTGTTTTGGGGTTGGTTTGTGGGTTTTTGTTTGGTTGTTTTTTAATTTGTTCCTGTAACTTTGAGATTCCCCATAATCTATCTCAAACGTTAATGGAAAACCTCTTGAAGAAGTACATTAACCCAAAGGAGTCTACAGGAGACTACACTTTTCTGAAGACCACACTACATAAACAACAGAGCTGGGCCAGCTCCTCATAGACTTTAAAAAAAAAGCATTTTCTTTGCAGTGAGAAATGCTTTCCATGACTCTTCAGCATACATTCCCTAAGAAAACTGAAGATAGAGAACAGGACATTGGGAGATAATGGATCCATTAATTATTGTTACACTCCTAGCACAGTACAAAAAAAGCAAAGCTATTGCTGAAGAATCACTCAGAATCCTTCAGTGACTGTGTAGCGTCAAAACTCTATTGAAAGAAACTTTCACTGTGTCCCTCAGTGAGCTATCATTGTTTTTCCTTAAGCATAGTTTGACTCTAATGCACTTTTAAACCTTTGCAAGACTAGCAGAAGAAAGAAAATCAAACGCCTCCAGCACCATCCCCTCCAGAATAAGGGTCTGATTTTCTGCATCTACTTGCTATTTTGGCTGCTAAATAAGATCTAAATCTTGCACTGAGCACTGTACAGTCACAGATCTAAGTGGCCTACTTAGGTGCCTAGTGTCAAAAATGAAAGAACTGTAAGTGCTCAGAAGCCCTGAAAATCAGGGCACTCATTCAGATGACTAAAATAGATGTAACATTTTATTTTTTTCAAGCACACACAGCAGAAGGCAGCAATGTATCAATTCTTTTCCTGGTTTTTATGCTGTAGACCAAACACACTTGGAATTTTAATACCAGATGCAACTTGGCCTTCACTCTTCTAGTCACTATTTCATCAAAACTTTATTAACATGTGCCTCCAAGCTCATATAATCAAAGGTACTCATCTAGGATTATCAGTGCTTGCAGCAGGTGTTCCCCTTACAGCTACATTTACAGTCAATTACAGCTTGTTCAAAATGGCCGTTTGGATAAAGCCTTCCATGCTTGGCTTCAGGCCAAGTGAAATATTTTTGTTAAAAAAGTTTGAAGCAAAAAATACCAAAACCTTTTCAGTTATTACTATAAAAGGAGAAAATACTTTTAAAAGAATTATAATCCATTTCCACAGCAGAGAAAACCCGAATACCTTGCATCAGTGTTGGACTTCGGTGTTTTAGTAACTCAGAAGTGGCTGAAAGCACAAAAAACTCAGACACAGCAGGCCTCAGAATCCTCATGGAGGTCACATTGCAGGGCCTTTGCTCTCAATCTATCTGGGACATATACTCAAGTATCATATTCTTCAGCAGGGCTACTCTCACATGAATATGCCCTAAACACAGCTACAGGGCCCCACAGTCTTGACTGCTGGGGTGAGAGTGGGAATATCATAGAACGCTTTGGGTTGGTAGGGACCTTTAAAATTCATCTAGTCCAACCGCCAATATAATTTAATCCTGTGATTTAACCTGCTTCCTATGAAATACTTGTTTCAACTATTTCAGTGTTGCAAGTCCATGTTGATGCCTGCAGTCTACAAAAATTCTTCTGTTGTTCTCATCATTACAGTGTAAACATCATCTTCCTGCATTAAGTGACATATCACTGTTACCAGTCCCTCAGCCATTCATTTCTTCTCTCATTCTTTCCCAAGAGAGCAGGAAATGTAGAACCAGGAGATAGCTACAGTATAAAAAAGATGAGAGTTTTGGTCAGGAAAGAGCCAGAAGACAGAAAATTAAAGCCACAGTCCAGTTGCCCTGACTTCAAGAAATGGGGCAAGGAGGGGGGAAACAGTGGGGAGAAAAAGAAAGGCAGATGAAGGGGAGATTTTGGCCTGGGAAGGAAAGTGGGGATTAGTAAAGAACAGATTTGTAGCCTGAGTTACAAGAGAAGATACAAGCTCGGATTCTAATATAAAGTTTCCAAAACCTCACTTCCAGTTTCAACAGCCAGCCTCAGTAATTGGGAGCCATTCAAATTAAAGAGAAATTTAAAAGAAAAAAAAAAAAAAAAAAAAAAAAAAAATCAGGTTGATCTGACTTCCCAGGTTGGTACTCTATCACATCCTTTGGAAAGATAGTTAGAAATTATGTATTAATTCTCTTATTTTGTTCATTTAGAGTAGATTTTTACTTAGAAGTTCTTGTTAGTTGCTAAGTGTTCTGTGTTTCTTGTTTTTACCATTATTCCCATTTCATCGCAAATATCGTAAAATTCATCTTGTTCATACACTCCTCCTCCCCAAACCCGAAGTGCATTCATGTTAGCATCTGCTGCAGACTTCAAGAGCAGCCATAACCTGTCAAATACAAAACCAAGATTTATACAAGTTTCATGAAACTGTATCACTTCAGAGTTTCTAAGGTTATAAGAAAAAAAAAAAACCAAAAACCAAACACCAAACCCACAACAAAACCTAAACATTTATAATTAACAGGCTATCTAAGTCTTACAACTCTGATAGAAACCAGACTATTTTGATACCTTCTAAGCCTGCATGTCTGGACAGAGGTCTCAAAAAGCAATTATTTTGTGCAGAATAAGTTACTTGGTCCTGTTAACTCTTACAAAATAGATGGAATGACACATGCAAGTAAGTGCTTTTACGGAAGTATTGGCAGGACAAGATTTAGAAATACCAGATTTTATTAATCAGGTTGGTTTTTCTCCTTAGATATTACATGCTTTAAAAATCCATCACTTGAATAGAAATTTACTTTTAAAAGATTCAGAAATCTGTATCCTCTTCCTTAGATCCCCAACACATAGCAAGAAGTGGGGAGTGAAAGGCCAAGAAAGACCAATACTCTGAATCTCATTTCAAGAGCTCCATTATTTCCTCCTTAATCATGCTGGCAGCCTCTAAATTGCATATGAATGCACACTGCAGACGCCCTGTTGTCCTGGTTCCCCAACCACCCAGAGCAAAAGCTTAGTCAAAGTACAGCTTGGCCCCCATGCCACCTGCATCTGGGAGGGGCTGTGTCATTCAAACCCCTGAAGCCTGGACTGGCATGACAAAAAGGGAGGGAGGCTGCTGTGTACTTATGCCTCCCTGCACAACACAGGTTAGGATATGGCTGGAGTGCACTTCATCTAAGTACCAATGATCATGTCTCGGGCTGCATCAGACAGCTAGAGGAACATGCCTAAAAACACCTGAAAGGCCAGTAGCCTGTGGACAGCAAATCACCTCCCCATCAGTTATTGCATTTACATGCCTTGAGCATCACTCAAATCTATTAACGTTAATTAAGCCCTAATTCCAAGGCCTCCAACCCACAACGATTAATGTCCTACCTTGAAAGGCGTTCCACCTGCTAATGCTACCCTTTGATAGAGGGCAGATAGAGAATCAGGAGGAGGAAAAATGATCCTTTCTCCTCAGACAACATCAAATGTGGCTTACATGTCATAGGTCACTCTGTCCTGGAAAGAATCTGCCGGAATCCAGTTTGAGCCTTTAAGGAAAATGGGTTGGCCATTGATTCTGAAGTAGAAACTCAGACCTGGTGAACCAGGAATAGGCTCCTGTACAAGTTCTACTGTCCGAAAATAGGCCTGTGAAAACATGAAACGTAGATTTAAAGCAGACAAAAATAAATTCAAACAAAATAAAGAAAACCATTACAAAAGGAATTCACCTGAACACTAACAGCTTAGAATTTGCCAAGGAGTCAAAAGATAGTCTCATCTCTAAATTCCTGCTTGATTAAAACACACTGTAGAAGGGCTAAAGAGAATCCTCCCTATAAACCTGTTAACTTTTTAAAGTTCCTATCCTATTAAGACAGAAACAATGCACAAATTAGCACGTATGTGCACACAGGTATGTATGTAAGAGACAGGGGTGTTTGCTTGCTGCAGAACTCAGCCAAACATTCAGCTGAGGAGCAGAGAGAAGAATATGGTGGTTGCATTAGATTATACACAGCATCAAATCTGCCACATTTCTCCTTACAGGAGACCACAGCAGCTCAGTTCTAAGTCTTGTCCCTTGACACCTCGTTTCAGGTTCACCCAGTACAAGCAAAGGCTACTTTTTTTGCTGCTCTGAAATAATATCTTTTTAATAGCTGTAACAATTAAAGAGAAAAAGATATGCATGCAAACACAAAAGCCGGTTTGGTAGTGAACAGCCCTCTGGCCATGGCAGCTGTGTTTGAACAGCAAGATCAGCAGTAAGGTTTCAGAGAGACCAGTTCAGCTGAATAATCACTGACTCTGTGTAAGGTATTAAAGGTCATTCCAGATAAAAGCACATCTCAAGCACAAGCCAAACTTCTACAGCTGCTCTTTCAGCCTAGTATCTGGTACTGTGTACTGAAGACACTGAAACAAGAAAACATTCCTCCTTCCTGCTGCAGGTGGAAGAAAAGTTCTCAAGAAATCATTCTGGACATTTTCTGGGACTTTACTTCAGTCAAAGCAACAATCCTGCTCTGAGGAGTACCCCGACTGTGCTGCCATAAACACAGTAAATTCCATAGTCCTGAGAGAGCAGTTGACTGCAATAACACTTTGCACTGACACTTTATTTGCAGGGATGTCTTCCCCACCTGCTATGGGGCAGATGTGGAGCAGCTGCCACGCTGGGCTCCTGAACAGTTGCAAAGTGTTACAGAAACCATCTCTTTTCAGGGAGGCTTTAGACTTCTCTTTTTCCTGCATCCCTCTTCCAGTTCAACTCACCTGGGCCAAAAAGAAAACTTGTCTTTCTAGTATCTGTTGCTCATTGTCATAGGGAAATAACTGGGAAATTAAATAGTGAAGGAAAGCTAATACCAAAGCAACAAGTTTGGGTCAGGAGGGCAGGAACCTTGCTCTTTCTGGACTGTCCCTAATAGAGCAACCACTCCTCCTCCCTCAGATGACTATTTGCTATGCCGTTTCAAAAGGTCATCTTGTAGAGCACAGTCTGTTCTCTCTCTGCCACAAGCTACAGCAGAGACAAGTATCTGTTAGTGAATTAGGCTAAAATTAACCCAGTTAAGTGCAAGGGATATAACCGTCTTTAAGATAAAATGTAGTTCTTTATTTCACACCCAAACGAGGCTGAAGTTCAAATGGGAAATGACTCATCCCACTGTGGGACTGTGGTTTTTAAGCTTTCAGCTTATCAAGAATCATACAAATAGAAAATTATTTTAGAGGTATGGAGGACACAGAAAATCACTACTTTTTTGCTTCCTCTTTGCTGGTCCTTAGTCAACTGGACAATTATTAAACGTCTGGACAGAGACAACGTACAAGGCAAACTAGATGCATGAGTGGAGGCTGCAGATCACTCACCTCAAACTAAACCCTTCTGCATCATGGCAATGACCAAACCATAGACACTGAATGAACAGAAAAAATTGGACTCATCCCACATCCTGCAGAGTTTCACTGCGTTGCCCCACGGGCAAGAACGGATTAGTGCTAAGTGGGGCTCAGCAGCCACACACTAATGAAGTCCCAACCTGGAAAAAAACCATGAAGTCAGACCACTGAGGACATTTCAGACTCCCTGTCCAATATCTCTGTGCACACACATGTGCTGAGCACAGCGTGCCCTGCTTTTTTTCTACTGTGATCCCATTGCACACTGGGTTGGTTGAATATAGGCCAGAATGATTAACTTAGCTTTAGGACAACAGACTTACATCCATTTCTAGAATTTTGCAGATTTATTTTAACACAAGAAGTTGAATTTAAAAAATAATCAATACTTCATACAACTTTCATGGTTACTTTAACTATTGATGGCTACAAAATAAAAACTACAGGACAAGTACTACACCAGCAAAAGTGTTCTGACATTCCTCCAGTGAATTTAATTACTTAGAGAAAAACTCCTCAGTCTCTAGTGTTGCATTTTTTTGTGGCACAAGATGGAAAGGGATTTATAGCTGGGGCTCCCAAAGTATTTGGAAGGTCCTCTTAATGGATGTCATCAGGCAGGTTGGGATGGTCTCCAAGTGCATTTCTAATGGAATAGTTATATTGCTAACAGAAGTAATGTGATACTGCTTTATTCATGCTCAAGTGGAACTCATGCAACTGGCCAAATCTGAGGCAAGCTGGGAGGCTGAAACACTCAGCCAGGACCACCTATACAGCTGAAGCAAGAGGAAAAGCTCCTCAGCCCCATTTCACATGCCCAGGCCTCCAGCTTGGTGCATTGGTGTTTCCACTCCATTGCTCCCCAGCAGTGGACCCAGTTACACAGTGTGTCTTCCTACAGCAAATTCCTTCTGCCTTTTGGAGTAAAAGAAGTGCAAGGGAGACAACTTGCAGCTGGCTTGGTTATATGCCTTTCTGTCTACCAAGACCTTGGCCACCTTGAAATGTCTGATAGACCTTGTTGCCTGAGGACTGTGCATTTCTCCCAGTCTCAGAGCACATAGACCTATTAGCTGGTTCTGTGCACAACTAAGAAACACATACCTGTCTTTTTAAGTCACATGCAAAGGCTTCCCACCCAGTTGAGTGACCCGTGGATTACATTTGGCATTCCCAGATTTAGCAGTAGGATAAAGATGCCTAGAGCTGAAATAAGATCACAGAATGCCCAAGTAACCTAACAAATTAGCACACAGCAGGAAAGCAGTGTGAAAACTACAATGTCAAAACAAAAGACTTCTGGAAGTCCTGCTAAAAGGCCTGGGGTGAAAAGAGGGTGTAGAGGGAAGGAGAGAAAGACAGCTAGAAGTTAAGATCTTCCAAGTACTAAAACAGCCTTGAGAAATAAAAGAAACAACCCCTCTGCTTACACTGTTGAAGAAATAATCATACAGAAAGATGGAGAAACTGAACTGAAAAGCAAACATGCCTCATGAGGCAATGAAAGAGGTAATAAATTCTTTCATGTAGACATGGTAAGAAGAAAAACACCTTACCAATAGAAAACAGAATTGGACAAATCCTCCCACAAGAAAATCAATTTCATACTGAGATAATTTCTGGCTATGACTTCGTTTCACATTATCCTGAGAAATAAACTCTAAACTGAAATATTTAAATAGAAAAACAAAACAAATCCAAAACTAACCCTTGTCCTAGATGTTGGCTTTATTCTGTTTTGGTTTTCTGCTACTCTCAACAGGAAAGAATAGGTACTTTCCTCAGACAAAGAGGTTCCCAGCACAGCTGGTTTTTGTTCTATAGAGCTCTTACAACGACATACTTAGAAGCTATCCAGAAAATTTTGCAATATTAGTGTTTTGAAGACTAACATATCAGAAAACAGAGAGTACTTCAAGCTAAAGGTAGCTGAATCTGACATAAGACCAAGCTGTGTTTTCCACATATCCAGTTCTCACCCTTTAATTTTTGCCTCTCCAAATTTATGTAGATACTCATATGGAGACAAGCCACTTGTGAAACATCTTGCCCCTATTTTTTTTTTCTTTTTAAAAAGAGAGGGTGGGAAATACATTGCACCTGAATGGAGTTCTAGGTAGACAAAAGAACTGACAACAAAACAACAACTTTCAGGAACCGGTTATCCCCGGTTGTATCTTCTGAACTACTCAAAGTTCTTATTAAGCCATATGATTGTTGTTATTCAGTCCTGCTGACATAAGACCAAATTGTGCTAGAACATGAAAAAGCTGCACATGGAGCCTTTTTTCACTTGCATAGCTCAGGGCAGGGGGCAGTTGGGGGTGGGGGAGGAATGTGTGTCTGTCAGAATTCAAGCCAGAGCTTCACAGAACACATGAAGGAAGCCTAGACTTTACACTACAAATGTGGAAAGGCTTTGTATGCTGGTTAATTTATAATGTCCACTATAGGGTGCATATGCTTTTTCCCTCCTTTTTTCCTCTTAAGGAGGAAAGAGGCTTCTGAATATCTTTTGTAGACCATGAAGTCCCTCTGATCACATGACAGAGGGCTCTGCGCAATATCCTGGCACAACTATCCAAATGGAATGCATTAGTTTTCCTATCGTTGTGCAGTTTTCACACAGTAGCAACAGAATTTTCCTTTTTACAGGCTTTATAGCCATATCTCCTACAACCAGATTTCCACACATAATATACTGTATTTATTTGCTGGGTCTTTTTCATTGTTTCAAAATTAAATTGTTAGTAATAAATCTTCACCATTATTATGACTTCATAATCAACCTAAGGGCTAGCCCTATAAAGGCCAGGACCTCCAGAAGCTACTGCTTTTCACAGGATTTTTCACATGAACAAATATTACAGCAAATGGCAGTTTTAGATGCCCGATAACTAGATTAGTTTTTAGTGAAGCAGTACACATCAGAACCATCTAATAAATGTGTAAATATACTTGGTTGTTTCCATAGGTTGATGGCATAAGGACCCCCAGTCTAATTAGTATGATTTTTTTTTTCCAATGGACAATTTAAAATTACCACTTCTAGGCTTCTTAGTAAAAAGTAAACAGCTAATTATACAGCCAATGTAGTGCAGGAACCCTTATGCACATTTCCCTGAATACTACTTTCATGGTCACATTTAAGATGTGTTTCAAGTTTGAGAAGACATAACATCTACCATATTCTAGTAAGCAAGTGTATATTAGTTTTTTTTTAGGAAAGTATCTTTACCACAATTTTTTAAAAAACACCCAATTAACAAGAAAAATCTCAGTAATAAATCTTCACATAACCTACAGAAATATAAAAGGGGTTTTCAGTGCACGATGCAAAAACTCAGCATGGTATATGAAGTTTACAAGCGTTTTTTTTCTATAAGATAGAAAACTTAAGAAGCAAACACCTTTTCCATTCTGAGGTTTCCAACTAACTGTAAGTCATCTTCAAGTCTCAATGCAAGTAAGGCATTGTCCTGGTTCCGTGTAAAAAGGGGTTCAGGGCAGGACCCACACGGAACAGAACTAGGTACTCGCCTCTCCCCCCCTGAGAGAGAGAGAGAGAGAGAGACACTTTTGAAAAAAAAAAAATGAAAGTATATTGTTCAACAAGGAACAGAAAATTAAAAAAGGGAGGTAAGGAAAATAATATATACAAAGATTAGGGGAATAATACAAAAAATAAAATATACAAAACCCTCAGAAATGGTTGCAGGGTCCCACGGAGTGAAAGGACAACCTCCCTCTCTGAGCTCCAAGGCAGGAGTGAAATTAGAAACCACTCCCTGCCTCTTATCAGAGTGTGTGTGGGAAGGGGAGGGAATACAATGGTTCCCCCCAACCCAGGGTCCTCCCCGTTGCTGGAAGGTCACGCCCCCATTCCAAGCCTCAAACCACAACAGGCATCCATATAAGCTGAGGCTACCAGAAAACAGGTAAACATACACTATGACATTAAAAAAAAATAATTTTTCATTAGCAGTTTCACATGCATATTACAATCCAGCAAAATATTCAAGAGCTTTAGATACCTGCTATTCAGAGCAGATATCTTTACCAGAAGCAGTACAATGCCAGCTGTAATGAAGCTGAAGGGCTCACCTTTGAAAATTTCTCAATCTGGTATCCTGCCTCCATGATGAAAGTTGTTGTCATGTTGTATCCAGTCTGCTTTCCATGCCCATTCGGCCACCAAGCCTCCACTGGGGAACTCTTCAACACACAAGAGAGAAAGTCAGAGCAACATCTGTAAAAAGAGACATAACACACACCTAGGGGCTCTGGTGAGTGAATTACCACAACTCTAATGAGTTTATGTGCCTCAGATGAGCCATAGTAACGGGGACCTCTCCAGCTGCAGCTCTGAGGTGAAAATTACTTAAAGAGAGAAGTATGATTTCTTCCACTGAAGTCCAGGCTATCAGTTCATCTTGTGTCCACAGCAGGCTGTGAGCACGTGTGTGCACACCTAGTTGCTACCCTTCAGCTGAGGTACATTGACAGAATAGCCTTCCAAAACTCAAACACCTGTGTCAGGAGCAGACATTGTTCATTAGCCCTTATATCACACCTCTCCTCTCACTGACCCTTTTATCCATCACACACAACATTCAGTATAGAGATGTGATGTTTTCCAGTTGTGACTTGGGTAACACGTGACCATAGTGACTGCTTTACTTATGTCAAGCTTTTAAGTCAAATTATAAGGTTCATTCTTTCTTTTCAGTGTTTTCTGCTTTATGCTTCCTAATCATGTCATCAATACTCTGTCGTTTTTAAAACCATAAAACCCCCTACCTCTAGGATTTGATTTTTTGTCTTTTTTTTTTTACTTCTAATGATTTGATTTTCTAATTTTTCTAGTCACAGAGTAATATTTATATCTTTGTTCCAGCAGCCTACTTCTGCTGCTCAATCCTATTGCCAGCATTTGCCAGCTGAGTGCACAACACAAAAATCGTGGAAAGCAAGCCATAATGCATGCAACCAAACAATGGAGGGATCAGCACTGAATGGAGGCACGTAAGGAGTGCCTCAATTGTGTCAAATAAAATGAGGCCAGAGAGCAGCCCAACAATATGTTTTGCTGCAGCCATGCTTGGACACAATCATGAATGTATCTGCTAACATCCGAGCTTCCCTGATACACAATTATCACAACTGCTTGTGCAGAAGCCCTAATCTCTGCGCTGCACGGTTAGTCAAAGGGAAGCACAAAATCAGTGTGTGCCCCAACAACCAGGGAGTGTTTGCAGCCACCTGGCGTGGCTGGAGAGTCTCATTGGCCACGAGTGATGTCATCCCCATGCTCAACATTGCTGATAAGCAAAATGCTGTCATGTGAGCAACACAGCACTTTGTGTGGCAACTGCAGCGAGGCTGCTGTGCACCTTGGGTGATCCGCACCGCTCAGACACCTCCTGATTTCACAACATAACGTGCAATGAGCTCTCAACCAGGAATAAACTCCCGGTGAGGTCTCGCATTCCACATGCACCACACAAGCCTTGTCATACAGAATAAGGGCTCCATTAGGCTCATTGACACATAGGACCACAGTTCAGGGCTTCATGTAAAATCAGCTGATGTGAATTCATGCAGCAAAGCCTTTTGTGCACAAAGTAAAAAAACCACAGTTGCCTCTGCTCTGAAGGAAGTGCTTCCTCACAAACTTGCAGTCATACTTCACTAACGTTTCTTCTGAGGTTGAAGGGAGGTTGAGGGTGGGGCATTTGAAAAATCCAAAAGCATTTTTGAACTTTCATATTGCAGTGCCTGGTTAAAATACTCCCTGAAAAGCCTAAACAGAGACTAACAATAGTTTTAAATGAAACTGGGAATGTATAATAGCCCATGCAACTTGCAGGTCTGATGACAACAGTAACAAAAATCATAGGTTTGTATGCTTTTGTGCCAAAATGAAACAAAGCAGGTAAGTATGCAAGTCACTGAGTGTGCTCACTATAACATAAATACCCTACTTGCCTTTAACACGTTTTTTCTCCACTCAAACAGCAGACAAGAGAACTTGAGAATACATGCATAACAGATTCAAACTGGGAAAACAAATGCAACGTTACACAGCCACGGAGAAAATTAGTGAAGCCAGTAAAATATGCAAAGGTTTGAGGGCAGACCTCAAATGTTATTAACTGCCAGAATTGTCAGAAGCCCCAGATTCCTGCTCACAGCCCATGGCTCACCCACAAATCTCACCGTGCCCTGCGGTAGTGAAGCAGATGGCAGCTCCGTTATGCTGCTGGCCCCACTGGAGCACGCCATCAGCTGCGGCTGCTGCTGCCCCTGCCAGGGCTCCCACCCTGCCCACTGGCCCTGGCTGGCCACTGTCAGGCTCAGTGCTGCACACTCAGCTCTGCTAGGGCCCTGCTCTCTGAGCACCAAGCCAAGGCAGAGTCCGTGCCTCTTTTTGCCACACTGTGCTCAGTGCCTAATTCAAGACTTCTGCCAACTAGAACAGACACGCTGGTTTTGTTCATGTCTCAAGTCTATACATCTTTCCTTAGTTACACCTGTGTGATAAAACTCAACAGTTAAATAATGTTGGTGAATTAATTCTGTCACCAGATAGTTTCCCAGCACCCTCTGAAGGTAAGCAGACCAATTCTTTTCTCTTTCATCACTGGCTGTATAACAAATTCATTGTTTTTCAGTTGAGTTTTCTCCTCATCAGAGCATCCTTTACCTCTCTAAAACTACTCCCAACTTTTGTCTACCCAAGGGACTACAAGCCAATGTAGACATTACTGTAAATATCACTCCACTAAATTTCCACTAATTTTACTGCCAAAAAAAGTTCTTTGTAGGGCTCTTTCACTTTTATTCACCTGAAGGAGTATCTACTGAGAGGTTTGAGGACTGTTTCCTGTCTTTCCTGAGAAAGCCAAGCATACTGTAGTATATTCTAGCCCAAATCAGTCCAGTAAACAATAGTATGGGAAACAAGATACATACTGCCAGTTAAGTGAAGTGACACAGGGTATCCAAAGGTTATCTACCTAAGTAGCTCATATAATAGGGTCCTGTGATGATGTGACCTTTTTGTTTTGCAGTAAGGGAAAGGCGTCATCACCTTTTTGACACTGAACTACATAGTCCCACATCAATTTTTAGAGAGGAAGAGAACTGTTCTCCTATCCTGTAAGGGATAAGAACTGTTCTTAAAGTCAGGAACACAATAAGGAAGATGAGGAAGGCCTAAAACTGGCATGGAGGCAGAAAGACACATTGGAAACTAGGGGAGACATTTTGCGTTTGGCTAGGGCTCCACACACACCTCCTTACCTTGTTGATGTTTACAAGCAGCACAATGCTGCCTTCTCCAGGTTGAAGTTTCACACTGAATGTTTGCTGCGTTTGCAGTTTGGGAATGTTCACAGTCACAAGACCTGCAATTGGCTTGGAGCTGACTACATCAAAAATAGACTCAATTTCAAGATTCCACTGTTGAGCACTCTTTTCTAAGTGAAGGGGGAGAAAAAAATGAGTATTTAGGAATTGTGTCTATCTACCAATTAATTAACACAATCTCTCATCAAAGAAACAATCAAAACACCTCAGATGAAATTTAACAATTTTCAGGCTCTGTTCAAAACAGACGTACAAGGTTAATCTTGTTCAGTGCATTTGAGATCTGTGTTTACATTTGCTGACTTGGAAGAGAACCACACAATATGATTTATGTTTTATAACTCTCTCTCTTTGTCACTCGAAAGCCATTCAGGGCTTTTCAGAGTTCTGTACAAAAGTCAGAGACCGTGACACCAGTCACTTCATTAGGAAGGATTTTTTTCCCACCAACTTCCACAGACATTATATTTGCTTTTAGTCAGCACTTGTATGAACATGGTACTCTTTGGGAAAGATCGTAATCACAAGGCAGCACAATCACTTTTGTGGATGAAACAAAAACAGTATTAACAGAAAACGAGCTGAATTCATCCCAGAGTCACTATACAAAATGAATGGAGCTATGCTGGGGATGAATTGAGCCCATTGTGTCTAGACTTGATGGGTTGTATCTTTCATATCCCTTCTGCCACCTAAGTGTGGTGGAGGAAATGAGTTAATGACTTCCCTGAGATCTCTCTACAGTTACCTCAGATGCTCCTCTCCTTTACAGAACTTACTGAATAAGGCAAGCCAGGGTCAAGGGTAATCAAGATTAATGTGTAAATTTCCCATTAACTTCAGGAATTACATTGCTGATCCATGAATGTAGCCTGGCTAATCCTACACTTCAAGTATTACAGATGAACATCTACACAAAAGCAAATAAAACAGAAGACAAGGAAAACTAGAAGTAAGAAACATTTTGTATACACAAACTATGAATGTCGTATTAATGTACTTTCTCTTTTCATGTTTATATTCTAGCTCTCCTTCCTCTAGGACATAATAGCTCCCTCCAAAAAGCAAAGAATTACATTCAGCCCCAGTGTGATTTTCACTGTCTTATATAGAATGGAGAGCAATGAATGTGTTCCCAAGTTTATATTATATCCAGCATTACCCAGGAAAGACCAATTCCCAGAAATGTGTAAGGGGTTAAAAAAACACCCTTGACAAGGGTCAGCCATTACAGTGTGTTTTCCCTCCACTCCAAGGGCATATAGAAATTCTAGTCCACTCTCAACTCCATGACCTGTGGGGTCTAGGCACAAAAATCAACAACAATGAATCTTTTACAGACTCAGTGGTCAAAAGGCTATGACACCAAATCTGATAAGCAATATAACTGCACAGGCAGCTTAAATTCAAGTTGTTCACTTAGTCTCTATTTCTCACATGTTATTATGCTTGAATACCAATAAGCTCTGCTTCTGGTTCCAGATCACACTCTGCTGAATGAAAGAGGTTTAGTCTCTCTGTTTACCCAGAGAGCAAGACTGTACCTACCAGAAGGTGGAGTTGTGGCAATGTGGGAGGGACCTGAAAAGATTTTTACTGTAACTAAATTTTAGAGAGCACACACAGTCTGTGCTGGGGCTTTCCATGGAAATTCTAGTCACGTTAATTCTAGCTAAGACCTGCAGCTATTTTAGGAAGCTTTAAAAGCAGCCAGGGAGTGACGTCGTCTTCTTTTATTCATATACAACAACTCTATTCCCAAGGGCTGAAATTCAACCCAGTGCAGAGGGCTCATGTGCTAGCCTTTACTCCACTGAAGACTGAGCTCCACAGGCAGTGAAAGAAAGCATGCGGGTGGTCCACAATGGGGCATATTACTGTTTACAGAAAGTTTCAACAGAAAATTAACTACTTTTGCTCAGCTGCAATGATCTTCAGGACAAAGGAGAGGAAAATCAAAGGCCATGTCAAGGGAGGAAACCAGTTTGGTAGGTTAGGTAGCCGGAACGCAGGAGGCCATCCTCTCAGATTGCAGCCTCAACAAGTTACCCTTGCATAGCATGACTGCTTTGCTCTCTCAGACTTCATGTGGTGCCCTGAAAACTCAGCGCTCTTGAAACTCTGCTCACTGTGCATTTGTCTTCCCAACACAAAATTTAATTCCCGCAGCAGCTTTGCCTTTGTTTTGAATGGAAGTGAAGCAAAAGTGAGACGTATTCACTGGGAGTCTTGGTGAAAACACATGCCAGTAAAAAAAAAATATTTCAAAACAGAACAAGGGCCAACCTCAGCTACACTACATATATTTCTGCAGTTATTTGGTGATCTTCAAGGAAAAAAATATTCTGATTTCTAATCTTTTTAATCACTGCTGTTTGTACTGAAGTACTGTTTCAATACTTAAAAGGGTGTGCTGTGGTAAGAACTACACACAAAGTCATAATAAAATAATAGAACCTTTCCTAAACTGACAGTTAATTGAGCTTAACAATAAAATGGTTTGTATTCCAATGATGAAACAACAATAAAAAGTAGTAACGAAACTTACCAAAGAAAGAAGTCGAAGAAAAGTAAATCAGGTGGTAAAGGTTATAGGCTTCAATCCTAACATCTTTCCATATACCTTGAGTGGGAAAAGAAGGGCCCCAGTCCCAACTAAAGGAACACTGCTCCTGGAAAACAAAATGATTATGTTATAATTGCCTATTTTTCACACAGACATTGATGCTGTGCCAGAAATAAAATTTATTTGCGATCTAGAAATAAAATATTGCCATGAATTGAAATAATTTTTCCAGTTTCCATAAACCCAGAAAAGCCTACAGTATTTTTTCCTCATATTTCTTGACCAGAACTATGCTGCAGCTACCTATATTATATAAAAAATAAATTTTTTTATTAAACACTCATGTACAGCAAGATTTTATGTTGGTAATATAGCAAAACACAAACTAGCCCACCGCTTAAGAAAAAAACCAGTAAAAATCAGAAAACCAAGCCAGCAGGTTATTCTCAATTCAGTTCTAAATTGTCTTAATTTGTAATGTCAGTATTTAATTGTATACCTGAGGGACAAAGTAAGCAGAAAATTGATAGTTAGGAATGTTCAAATATTCTAAAAGAACAATATCAAATTAAAAGTTGTGGGTATATCTGAAATATTTTCTCTCCTATTCTTTGTTGTACCACCACAGATCAGTACAAGGGAAGAGATGCGTGTCTGGTGCATTTGTGTAGTTCAGTCATGTTCACTGTTTCTACCCTTTTTATGGTCCCCTTACACAAAAACAAAAGAAACAAACACATGGACGAGAAATACCTTAGTTCTGGTTCTGATGCCAGAATAACTGTCAGGATTATAAAATGCTGGTCAGGCAGAGAAGTACCTACACTACATTTAGCTGTTTTCAAACTTGGTCAGACCTCTAGTGAACAAATCCCTTGAAGACATCTATTCAGCTGCTCTCCAAGCTTCACACAGCCCCAGCCCCCAAAGCAAATACAATAGATCTCCTTAAAGTCTCGTACAGTGACCTACAGTTCTAAATTTAGAGACTAATAACTTACAGCCGAGGCATGCTAATTTTGGCAAGCCACATTGCACAAGCCTGGCCTATCCCTTACATAGCAGTAGTCAGGCTGCCTGCCTATCAAGTTGCAGAAGGACCTTCCAGGAAGCCAGCACTGTACCTATTTCAAGTGTAACACCATGGACAACACATTCTTAGAAAACATGTCAGATTGAAAGTAATTGTCCATTTATCACAAATAAACAAATGAATCACTGACAGATTGTCAGGTTTCTCTAATAATATTGCAGACTGCTATCAGAAATAGTATAAGAACAATACATGTGTATCACTGAAGTACGTTACCAATGAAGTCTTGCATCTTGCCACGAATTCCTGTGAAGACTTAGATATGTTTACTGCACTTAACACTGAATCTCAAACATGTAAACAGTTCTCCATTACATTCAGATGCTAAGCAGCCAGCTTATTTTAGCAATGTCCTAGTATGTTTGTTTACTTTTAAATGTGACATCACTGCTGTTGTTGCCCTATACCTGGGACTAAGAGTGTTTCTGGAAATGTCTGGAACAGCTTCCAAGTACTGTCAAACAACTCCTTTGAGGAAAACTGCTAAGGTATTTTCTTACAAATTTAAAGCCGTAGTTCAGTAAAGCATAAAATCATTCCTGTCTGGTTTAGCTCTACAAATAAGGCTACAGCTGTTTAAGTGCCTTCTTCCTTCCAAGCTCCTCCCTGCACTGATTTCTAAGGAAAACAGCAGACTCAGAAGAATTAATCAACCTTCTAAAATGTAGAGAAAATAAAAGTAGCAGTGAGTAGTAATAAAGTCAACATGTTAATCCTGAAGGATCTTCCCAGGATAACATGGAGTCCATCCTTCCATTAACAAATTTTAAAGGAAATCACATCCAGGTTTAGTGTGACAGGATTCCAGTCATTTTTTTGAGGAAGCTTTAAAATGACTTTACTAAAAAGACTAAAAATCATTAACAAGAAAGACACTTAACTGGGGACAAAAGTGCAAAAACACCCAAAAAGAGAAATGAGATCACTTAGCCATTTTATCTAGCTGCTGCAAAGCTATCAGAAATATGTGAGATGCTATTTAAATGACAGTTTACCTTAAGTTTTAACAGCAATGAAGACCTGTCATAAATCAGTTTCTCAGCTTCATTCATTGTGTATCACACTGTTGTTTTCACTGAACATGTACTTAGAAGTCAGACTTCACAACACCATAATAAGCTGAGTACAGGTCCTCTGTTAGGTAACACTTCTCGGGATGTGCCAGAGCTGCCCAGTATAAATAGCACAGCACACGAGCAATAGCAAACACTCTCAAAGCTGCTTGGCTGAGATTTTTACAGCCTTGGCAATATAGACTGGTATTTGCAACAGTGAACTCTATTGTCAGCACACATTGCTGAACCCACCCCGTGGATCAAAATTCAATGATTACACGTTTCTCAGGGCTATCCTTCAACAAGTCTCCTTGCTGAAAACAGGCTTTTAGGCATTCTTATCACCTAGATATGGAGCTTGGCCCTTCTTATGCCTCTTTTATTATTGACACACCAGAGTACAAGTTTCTAGTGGGGCACAGGAGAAGGAAGCTGCAATGAAAACTACACCCTACCGATAAAATGACATTGCAGGTTTCAGAAAGCCTCTGTAAGGACAGCACATGGTGCCTGCCTCTTTCCAAGCCTGAAGCCAGAGACAGACAATTCTGCCCCTACCTTTCTGATGAAATTAGCGTGGCACTCTCCTTTCTGCACAGGTGGAGGGCACGCCGGGGGGATGCTGTATGCTTTGTGACATCTGCTCTGCTCTGCTGCATATGAAACGGCTGATAAGAAACGGACTTCAACAGAATTGACCTCCTTGATCACGCTGGTAATATCAAAGCTCTAGGTCAAGAGAACAGAACAAAATCTTTACAGCATTGACATTTATTTATGGGATTTATAATCACTGTTACATTGGGATTTTAATACCATACATACATTATTCAAAGGCACTTGAAGTACAGTCTCGACAGGCTCTGGTTTTGAGGGAAAAGAAAGGCTACTTCTTAAGCTAAAAAAAGAAAATACAGAGTAACATTCTCGATACCAGGAGATGTTTCTGTGCAAACTACTTTCCGCATTCTGAGCCCCCATTGTACGCTGCAGCACTCAGCTTGCACGCTGAAGTGCTTGAAGCATAAGGATGGCAAGAGATTCTTTACCCTCCTTCCTCATTCAGAACTCATCTGCATCTACAGAAAGAGTTGTTTCAAGTCAGAAAGCTGGTCTATACAGGAGTCCTTCCAACTCATGCTGTGCTGCCAGCTTAGCTACCACAAAGCACTGAGCTGCCTTTGGCGTCAGTGCTGCAAAGCTGCATCTCATGCCACCTGCACTTCTCATCCCAAAAATGTACAGATATACATTGTATGTCAGCACCAAATAAAGCATTTGGGGTCTTCCTCACTGTCTCACAAAATCCTCTTCAGTGTGGCTGGATAGAAGGATAAATGTTTGGTTTCAGAATTATCCTGTGCTACCAAGAAAAGACAGTTCCAACAACTGCTACCAATTTCTTCTTCACCATGTTTACTTGTGACAGGCTAAGTCTTGGCAATTTTTCATTCCAGCCCTGAGCAGCCCAGCTAGCATCACTTACATCTGTAGCACAAAGCAGCAAATTAAAAGCAAATAGCAACCCCCATACAGAGCCTTCACAGAGTCCTTCCCGCAGACTTCATTGCCATGTGTAATGGGAGAACAAAGCAGAAGTCTGGGTCACAGTACTCCTAGACTCAATCTAACACAGTACACTCTGGTTTTACAGTGAAGGTCATTTCATGAACTGCTAACAAAATAAGGGTAAAACAATATCACTCCCCAATTCCACAGAGACTGCTGCTGACAATTCTTTAGATACTTTCCAAACGGTAAATAACTACAATTTCATAAAACCTCTATGAAATTTCTTATTTTGCTTTCAGTAAAACTAAGTCACAGAGAAACAAACTGATTTGTCCCAGGTCACACAGACCCAGGTGGCAGAATCTAGCTCTCCTGTCTCAATAGCTCTGCAATGAAACCTGCCAGAATGGTGAATGCTGGATATGAAGACACCAGGTTCCCTTTGCAATTCAGTTATTCCACTAAAATTCTTCCTTTAACTTTTCCTTTTTTGATTCTTTTCAGAGAAAAGCAAGGATTGTCCCTTATGCTAGTACTCAGAATAGTTTTATACATTAAAGCTATAAAATTAGCTTGAATGTTTTTGCCACCCTCAAGATCATAGCATGCTGAGTACCCTCATGGTGACACAGTCTAAGTTAAAAAATGCAAGACAATGTTGTCAAAACCCCAATATTAAAAATCAAAAACCCTGTATGAAACAAAACAAAACAAACAAAAAAACACACCCAAACATGGAAACACTTACAAAGGCTTTACAACACGTGCATTTTCACTTCAGTATTCACATGTAAACCATTCTAATACCAATTAGTAAGCAGATTTACAGCTAATATAACAGATTTAACCTTAGGTTTTCTTGGAGCTGTGACAGATCCCAAGAAGTAAGACTTAAATTATTAGCTGAATTGATCCTCTTCCATGGGTCCACTCATTTAGAACAAGATGCAATCACCTCTAGATCTGACCCTGCTGCTACTGAAAAGGTAAGTACACGTCTCATTCTAACAGTTATCTGACTACATGTGCAGTCACCAGGTCAATACTTTCGGTATCCAAGGACCAGTTTTTCTGTGTACTGGAATGCACTGAAAGTGCTCAGCACAAAAGGGCTTTGAAGGAACAACAGAAGCACCTTCAGGAATAAACACATTACTTACATATCTGTTGAACATGTTGTCTGCTCTCCCAAGAGTGATATTGTTGATCAGGATCTGTGCTACTGTATCTACTCCTTCGAAAACCAAATTTACTTTCTGCCACTTTCTGTGGAAAATAATATATGCATAAAAACCTGTTAGAATACCCAGAGCTAACAACACACAGGAGATAGACTATATAAAAACGCATGTCACCATTACCTTTAGCAGCAGTTGTCTCTACCATCTCCAAAATTGTTTAACTTTCTCTGAGTGGCTACATCGTATCTTTAAATATCCACATTAAGATGACAGCTGAAGTGGCTCAAGCCTGCAACACAGTATCTTCACATACCCACCAACTATCAGCTGGGCTACCTTCCAATTAGCCGAAATATTATCCCTTCTTAGTTGGCAATTCATAAGTGGTTTTTAACAATTAAAAAAAGAGGGGGAAGCAACTACTGAAGTGTTCTTTAGCAACAGTATTGCAGCTGCACACTATTGCATAATTTATTAGATACAAAAGTATTAAGCAGATTTTGAGCTGATGGATTAACTAGCAATTTTGCATGAAATATGTCACAGAACTATTTTAGACATATCTTTAATGCATACCTGACATCAAAAGGAGTTCTGAATGTCCTGCTGTAAGTCCAGTTATCCAGTGAGATCCACCTGTACATGACATCATTAAATCTATAGTATGGATCCTAATAACAGACCAACAAAAAGAAAATCGCAGTTATTTAGTAATAGTGTTACTACATTAAATGCACCATAATATGCATTAGATGAGCACTTCTTACGTCAGACAGTCTGCAGATGCAAAGTTCACCTTATTTAGTCAGTCCTGATACTTCTTTTCTCCTTTGAAATAGCATGTGAAAGCAAAGCTTTGGTAATATTTCACTTTACTTATATAGGTCAAAACCTATTTGCCATAATAATTCATACTCAAAGTAGAGAGAGCAGGATTTGGTTTTATATAAGCAATGACTGGGCTGGAAATTAACAAAAAATCAAGACAGCTTGTGACTTAATGAGAAGAACAGAAACATGATCACCCTCATAAGGTAAAGTATGGAGAAAGTAGACTAATAGGATTTTAAGAGGCAAATAAACAGCATTTTAGACCTCTAGGGACAGCAGTGAACAAACCTCTACAGTTCAAAATCATTGCAAATACATTGCTGTTTCTTGTCAACTAGTCTTGATGTGTTAAGGCTAGATGAAATACTTATATATGGAAGGAGAAAGAAAAAGAAGCAGCACAATTTGGTTTGTTGTATAAAATTAAATGACTACTTTGGAGAATAATTCTGCATTTACACTGAATGTACCCTTTTCCCTGTAGTCACACTACTCAGGAAGAATAAAGGCACAGCTGGTCTCAGCTATGTCCTTGACCTTTTTGGCTTCATGCTGCATTTATTACCTTATGTTGGGTCATGACGTTCCTCACCTAGGCTGAAGGAATCATTTATATGGACCTGACAACCCACTGCCTTGCACCTCCTGCAAAGACAGCAGCGAGGTACAGTGTCACACCCCCACTCCAGGCACTTCAGAGTGCAGGTATTCGGGCCAGTGACTGACAGCTCAGTTCAATTCTCTTCAGCAGCTGCATGACTGAACTGCTTTCCCAAAACAAAGACCCATCACTTCTGGACTACATGACTCAAGCCTAGCTAAGAGAGACCATAGCTGCATTAAAGGTTAATTTTGACATAAGTCTTCTACAGCTACCATTTGCCCTGAATATCCAGATTCACATGGAAAAATATGTGCACAGCCTTTTGTTGTTGTTCTTCTTCTTGTTGAAACATACATAGTAATAACACTTCTGGATTTGAAATCTTCTTAAAAACATCATTTCATATCTCATATTTGTTTTACAATAGGGTCAGGCTCTGTAGTATAAACACAAACCTATTTACATAGCAGAGTGAAATCATGACATCTAAGTAACTGTCCTCAGCAGCAGCATCTCTTCTGGAGTCCCACAGCAATATAAACAGCATTCCTCAAACCCACACTGAGGGAAAGTTGTTGCCTTGCCTCTACATGCTATGCTAGATCAACCAAATTTCTTACTACAGGGGAGTAAGAGTCAAGAAGGAAAGGTCTTGTTACCTCAGCAAAACTCTGACCTCTGTCTTGGTAATATAGTATATCTTCTAAAAGTTAAGTCATCATGAGCTTATCAGAACAATTACTGAATTTTAAGATATCCATAGCATTACTTTTATAAGCAAAATGCTTGGAGAATATATCTCAGACTTCTATTAAGATGCAAAATTTAAGCCTAATAAATGCACTTTAAAATGCAAAATTTAGGCTCATAAAAGAAACTCTGTTAAGATTATTGTATTGAGACAACAAAAGGGAAGTGTCAAATGTCAGAGACCACGAAAGCCCACACAGTATGCCTTTAAAAAGCACATTAAAAAAAAAAATATTGATTTAACATTATTTACTAATTTGTTTTAGGTTATGCTTTGGAAAATGTATGTGTTAAATGTCAACATTGCCACTCGTATGTGTGAAATATTTAACAAAAGGCATAAGATTCGAGTTGTGAATGTACTAGCAACAGCAGACTGGAAAGCCAAAAGCAGTTTGGTTAGTGGTCTAACCAGTCACACCAAAGATCAAGACCCTGCATAAAAGAAACCTGCACTGTTTCTCCATGAAAGCGTGGATTCTGAGACGTGAATAGAGAAAGACCTGATGCCTGGAGAACACAAAACTGGTTGTTTAGCAGCAGAGAGAAACGTAGGGGTGTTGCATCAGCGGCAGAAATTACATCATCGGATGGACTCTCTCAGCCGTTTACATGCAGACCTGCTCGGTTACATCTCCTCAGAGCTACTGCAGATCCTTTTTCCTGAAGGGGCTTCCTTCTTCTGTGTTAGTCTAAAGCCTTCAAAACATCAAGAAATGTATGACTGTTAAAATATGTCACAGAGGCTGCTAATTAGCCCCGTCTGACTCATAGGAATACTGTTTCTTCCTCACAGGCATCTACCTTTTTAGATGGGAAGCTCCTATGTCTATGTAACCTTTATAATAACACTTAACAGCTCACAAATATCAATGCTACGTAGCTAGAAAAACAGCTTATATATCACACAGGAAAGCTGTTAAATGCTAATACTGGTTAGTCATTTTAAGCATGACAAATGTTGCTTGTTGTAAAATCAGTCGTGGTAATGTTCAAGCAATGCTTTTAAGGCAGTTCTGAAGGTCTGGGAAAAATGCATGATCACAACAAGGTCCTGTAAGAAAAGAAAATTACTTTTTCAGCACGCTTGCAACATAATGTTGTTCACTTTTTTGTTATTAAATGCAACTGTTTTGAGTGGTGGAAGAAGCCAAATTGTTTGGATTTATCTGAAACAATTTCATCCCACATTAAATTAGCTCACATTAAAAATAAAGGTTTATTTCAGAAAACTGCATGAAAAAAAATATAAATTTAAAACTCTTAAGGGCACTGGAAGAATTTGAAAGATGGTAGGAGATAAGTCTGCCCATGTATTAAATATAATTCACATTCATTAGCTCAACATGTTCTTGGATGCAAGTCACAGAGGAGTACCGGAACCAAAACAGCTATTTTTAGATTCCACCAAACTTGACAGGCTTGCATCTTCCTGCTCCCTGCAACTTGGGGAAAAATCCTGAACCTCTGAAGCTCCCTGCCTGTTTGTTCTCTGCTCCCTACTTCAGTGCTGCACGCAGCAGCAAATCACCTGCTCAGATGAGGTAAAAATCCCTGCTACAGAGCATCAAAAGGAAGCAATTGCCAGCTGGGATAACAGGACATCAGCAGGACTTCAAAAGCACTGCCAGCACTAAACAGAAGGCACAGCCAAGCAGCTAGATGGAAACCCTTCCTTGCAATGATTTTAAGGGGATATTGAAAAGCTACGGTGCCATAAGCTAAGAGCTTCTCCTGTTAATCAGGAAATGGGTAAGACACAAACACATCAAAAGTGAGGCTCAAAGCCCATGTGAGTGAGTTAGGCCAGGCACACCCTGGCCCCAAGAAGGGGCAGAATCAGGCTCCCGTGCAGGCAGGAGCCCAGGGGAGCCTGGCACCAGCACCTGAATGACACCAGACACAGCCAGCTGGACCCAGGCAGAAGGACGGATGTAACAAAAGGAAATGTAATAAAGGGAACAAAAAACAGACTCCTTTACCTTATCCTACTTTTGTTATGATCTAATTTGAAACTGCCTTGCATGCTCTTCTCTCACAAATGAACTCTGGTGGTATTTTATAATCTACACCATAAGAGAATGCCGCTGATGTAACAGATTACCAAAATAAAGCTTGCAAGTAATGTCTCATGATTTACAGCTTAATGATTTTGCTGTTGCCAGCTTCAGACTGGAAGCTAAATAGTTAAGATATTTCCCTATATCCACACACTCCTTGATATCTCAACTGACAGCAGTCAGGACATTTACAGAATTTTCAGCAAGCCCGGTTTCACGTATCCACAGCTTAAGTCAAGGTGAACAGCAGAGATGAATGGATCCTATTCTTGGAACATGAGTTTTGGAAGTTCATCCTGAAGCAATGTGTTTTCAGTAGTTACTCCAACAAAGAGGTAAACTGAATGTCACCTTATGCTCAAGATATGCTGCAGCTGAACACTGAGCCAATGCTACCAAAGAGTTAATTAACAAGATATTAATACCTATTGCTTAACATTCTTTGAACGCTTTGCTGTATATAACAGGCTACTAGAACTTTTATCTATTTTAACTTCACAAGCTTTTAAAAGATAAACTTGAATGTGCTTTAATATTCACCCTAAGTTTTACTAAGGCTTTTGAACACTTCCATGTATGTTCAGACAACTCAACCAAGCACACACGTTTTAACAGAAAATAACGTATTTGTATTAATGAACTCGTTCATCAATTAATGCCATTTCACCTATTAGGACCATATGATACCAAATGCAATTGTTACCCGGCTTGCTGTGAGAAATTTAAATTATGATGAAGTGCCAGAAAATATACAGCAGCATATTTTGTACAGACGCAGAGCAAACTACAAAAAACAGACACGACTTTACAGAACTGCAGAAATACCACTTGAGATACATAAGCTGCTGTCTCTTCTAATGTATTTCAATACCCAAGCATGGCCAAAACCACTGCAACCTTCTGTGTCAAGTGCATTCTCTTGTTGTGTAACAGGGTAGAAACTGGAGTGTTATCCAGCCCCCATATTAGTATCACAGTTGCAGACCCTCCATAATAGTTTTTTACAAATCAAAGTGACAGCTAACAAGACAAAACATCCTTTCTGTACAAATGCAAATGGCTGGCAGATGATAAAATCCAGCTACAATAGCCATATTCATCAGAACTGAAATTTTATAGAGTCACCTGCCAGCTGAAAAGGCATCGTGCAGTACTTGGACATCACATGACAGAAGACAACTATTTCCAGCACAAAGATTTAAAGCACAAGTTACCTGATGACACATTGCTTATCAGAACTGTGCCTGACAGAAAATACTAAGCTGACAGGAGTTTAAAACGAAATCTTTAGGCAAGATGGTTTCTGCAAATCTTATTTTTCCAGAGATGTGGGGTAAGCAACAGATTCATTGTGAGTTTGTAAAATGTTACACATACTCTGATGCTATCTCTTACCATTAGAGCTTCTATCACAGCTAATTCAGCATTTGAACTACGTTAGTTGAACACAAAAGAAAATAAGTCTTTGGTAGGGAACTAAAAAAAATCTTACTCAAAAGCATTTTCTAAAATATGTGCATTTGGTGCATTCAGAAAGATGTGTTCATCCAATGTATATTTTATAAGCCAAAGGGTGAAAACATCTCTAGAACAAAACACAGAGAGGATCCAAGGAGATGAGTAATGAATCCTCCGTGTCAGAGAGATGTCTTTCAACTCAAACGTGCGGCCTGCAGAGTAGATCAAAGGAAGACTGCAGATGTACAAACAGGTAGAGCATCCCTGGGCAAAAACCTTGTGCATCAACCTAAATTTGAAATGAACCACACACTGACAAATAAGTTGCTTGCAGCTTACTCTTGCAATCTAAGCCACACTTTGCAGGCTTAATACTCAGCAGCTTACTCTGGCTGCCCTCCTTTCCCTCATTTGTGAGATGCCCACCAAGCTGTGCTGTTAGAGTAGACACTCACAAATTTTGTTTCAAATTTCTGGTTTGGGTGCTAACCCATGAAAAATTCCTGAGGATACAGAAGCAAAGGATGCAGTGCCATTTGCCAATCTCGTGGAAAAACAATGCAGATTTCACTAGGTCACTGAACATATGGGTCTTGCTATCCAGAATTTAGCCCCCACTTGCTTTCCTCTCCTATTTCCCAATACAGCTTTTCAGTCCAGTCTTGACTTTTGATTACAAGCAGTAGGTTTCTGGATTGCTGCTCTAGTGACATTTTC